>NW_006408660.1:1811081-1812888 GCF_000296735.1 Chrysochloris asiatica
ATCTCCCTGGAAGTTTTTACTGCATAGAGTGTATCCATCAGAGCTCTGTCCTGGGCTGGGTTGTTTATATTTTGTTGTTATTTGTTGATGCTGGACCTATGGCAGTCTCTACTTCCCTAAGATGCAGTTCCACATCTTTTAAGAACCTCGATTCCCTGAGTTCAGAAATGATAGAGGAAATGTTTGGGGGAGCATCCAGGCTAAAATTGTATTTTTTAAAGGGAAGTGGAATTTATAGAGAAATCTTTATTTTTTTTTTAAGGAGAAATTTCTTCATTACTTTGTTCCCCCGATTTTTTTTTACTTGTCTTTATGGTGGTTCAAACCCACCAGCCACTCCTTGGAAACCTTATAGAGAGTCACTATGGGTTGGAACTGACTCGATGATATTTAACAACAACAACAACATAACATTGGATGGGAGTGCAGTGGCTCCATCGGATAAGCATTGGACTGTAAACTACAGGGTTGACAGTTCGAGCCCACTAGCCAGTCCATGGGAAAAGATGAGGCTTTCTGCACCCACAAAGATTAAAAATAAAATAAAATATTGTTTAAAAGCCTTAGAAACCCCATACAGAGTTGCTATGATTCAGAACCAACTCCATGGCACTTAACAACAACAATAACATACATTGGATGGTTAGTGAAAATGTTTTAATGTTAGTGATTAAAGCCTGGTAGTATTGGCTTTCCCAATTCAGGATCCCAACTCAAAAATGTTTTTTCCTTCTCATTGGGAATGGGCAGGAGCCGTACAAAGGCTGGGGCTTGGGTCCCACCCCGGCTTGGGCTCTTATTTGATGTGTGATCTTGGGCAAGTCACTTCTCTCTGGCCAAAGAGAGCTCTGAGGAGGAGGGAGCACAGCCTCCAGACATGCCACTGTTTTGGAAAACAACTAAACCCCTGGCTGAAGGAAGTCAGGCTGGCCCAGAGGTGAGGCTGTGCATTCACTGCATTCTCTTCCTCCCCAGGTACCGCAGCGGGACCCGTGGCTATATGAAAGCAGTGGTACTGGATCTCCTGAGAAGATATTTGCAAGTTGAGCACCATTTCCAACAAGGCAAGAAAGACATGCTGGACTGACCCCGTGGATGAGCCCTCACAGGGGCAGGAAAGCCCCAACCTGACCTCTGTGCCCCTTCTTGTTCCCCTCTGTAGCCCACTATGACAAGTGTGTGATAAATCTCAGGGAGCAGTTCAAGCCGGACATGACCCAGGTGCTGGACTGCATCTTCTCCCACGCACAAGTGGCCAAGAAGAACCAGCTGGTGATCATGCTGATCGTAAGTAGGAAAGGGGATCCAGGGGGTGGTGGGTAGGGGGTTAGCTAGCTTTTTCTAGAGGAGACCAGAGAGTAAACATTTTAGGTAGGGTGTCTGTTACGGCTACTCAACTCTCTGGTTGTAATACAGAAGTGCCATAGGCAATATATAAATGATCGGTGGCTTCCAATAAAGTTTTATTTATAAAAGCTGGAAACAGCTGGGATTTGTAAAGTGGGTGGTAGGGACAGTAGTTTGATGGTCTCTGGGAGAGATCTTAACTGACACTCACAAAACACCTTCTGTATGACAGAAACTCTTGACAAACACTAAGACTGAACTCATATTCTCACAGGATGTGGGTACTGGTCTCACCTCCCTTTGGTAGAGCACAGAGAGGTGAAGTCACTTGTCCAATGTCACCCAGCTTGTAAATGCAGAGCGAGAATTTGAAGTAAAACACACTCTGTCTCTAGAGAATTCTAGATATCGAATCCTGTGATAATGTCTTTCATTTTACCTTCTTGGAGAAATGTGGAGT
>NW_006408660.1:1813385-1816287 GCF_000296735.1 Chrysochloris asiatica
AAGAGACGTGGGCTTGGGTTAAGGCAAACAAGTGGATGGCAGTCTTTCTGTAAAGGACCAGATAATAAATATATATGTACATATACGAGTTGGGCTGCTAACCTCCAGGTCAGCAGTTTGATACTACCAGCTGTTCCATGGGAGAAGGATGAGGCTTTCTGCTCCCATAAAGATTTATAGCCTCAGAAACCCTATACAGGGTCGCTGTGGGTTGGAACCAACTCGACGACACTTAACAACTACAACATATTATCTCTGTATATATAATATAGATATTTATTACTGTTAGTGCCATGGAGTCAGTTCTGACTCATAATGACCCTATATACAACAGAATGAAACACTGCGCAGTTATGCGCTATCCTCACAATAGTTATATTTGAGCTCATTGTAGCCCCTGTGCCAGTCCGTTTTCTTGAGGATCTTGCTCTTTTTTGATGACCCTCCACTTTATCAAATATCCTTGCCCAGGAAACTGATCCCTCCTGACAGCATGTCCAAAGAACATGAGATGAAGTCCTTGCTTCTAAGGGATATTACGGCTATCCTTTTTCTAAGGCAAATTTGTTTGTTCTTCTGGACCAGTTGCTGAGAGGGATTTCATGTTTGGTAAGGTGGAGGGTCAGAGAAAAAGAGGGAGACCCCCAGTGAGATGGATTGGCAAAGTGGCAGCATCAGTGGGCTCAAGCGTGGCAACAATTGTGAGGTTGGCCCAGGATCAAGCAGTGTTTTCTTCTGTTGTGCATAAGGTCGCTATGAGTCGGTACCAACTCAGTAGCACCTAACAACAACAGTACATGGCACTTTCAGTATTCTTTGCCAACACCATTATTCAAGTGCATCAATTCTTCTCCAGTCTTCCTTACTTATTGTCTGTCTTTCACATGCATATGAGGTGATTGGAAATAGCATGGCTTAGGTCAGGCATACCTTAGTCCTGAAAGTAGCAACTTTGCTTTTTAATACTTTAAAGAGGCCTTCTGCAGTGTATTTGTCCAACACATACATAATTTGATCTTGACTGTTGCTTCCATGAGTGTTGATTTTGGATCCAAGTAAAATGAAATCTGTAGCAACTTCAATATAAATATAAATAACTATATTTTGCATTTATACATATAGCCCAGGACTATATTATATACATATGTTGTTTTTAAGTGCTGTCGAGTCTGTTTCGACTCATCGCAACCCTCTATGGGATTTCCAAGGAGCGCTGGTGAGTTTGAACTACTGACCTTGTGGTTCAAAAATATTTATATTTGTACATATAGCCCTGGTGTGGTGCTGTAGAATAAGCACTGGACTCGTAACTGTAAGGTTGGCAGTTCAAACCCACCAGCCACTCCTGGTTTAGGGTTACTATGAGTTGGCACCCAACTCAATGGCACACAACAGCAACATAATTATAAATATAAAATGGTCTGTGGGCTATATGGTCTCTGTTGTTGTTTTTGTTAAGTGCTGTCAAGTCTGTTCTGACACATAATGATCCTGTATAAAGTTTCCACAGAGTGGCTGGTGGGTTTGAACTGTCGACCTTGCAGTTATCAGTCCAGTGCCTATACTTCAGGCCTCTAAAACTATTTAATTCTGCTGCTGTAATGCAAAAAGAGCCATAGATAATATTTAAGTGGATGAACATGGCTGTGTCCCAATAAAACTTTATTTACAGAAACAGGCAGTGGGCCAAATTGGAAACATATGCGCATAAGAAAGATAACAAAATGCATTCATAAATAATGATTTTTTTTTTCCAGAAAAGAATCTTTTAACTTTAGTGCCATAGTTCTTAATCCAAGCTGCACATGAGAATCACTTGGGAAATATTTATACAGTACAGATCCAGGTGCCCCATTCTTGGTCAATTAAATCATGATTTGTGGAGTGGGACCCAGGAATTAGTATTTTTTTGGAAGCTTCCATGTGGGAAATTTGCACATAGAGTGTATGTTGTTGTTAGGTGCCATCGAGTCAGTACTGACTCATAGCAATCCTATGCACAGCAGAACGAAATACTGCCCGATCCTGGGCCAACGTCACTATTGTCGCCATGCTTGAGCTCATTGATGCTGCCACTTTGCCAATCCATCTCACCGGGGGTCTCCCTCTTTTTCTCTGATCCTCTACCCTATTAAATATGATATCCTTCTCCAGTGATTGGTCCCTCCTGACAATATGTCTTAAGTATGTTTCATAATATTATTTATTTAATGTTAAATTTCTCTCGTGTTTTAATGGTTCTGGAGTTAGGTGGGCTGTTGTTGTTGTTAATTGTCATCAACTCATTTCTGACTTGAGCGGCTGGTGGGTTTGAACCACCAATCTTGTGGTCCAGTGCTTATCCTACAGGACCATACCAAGACTCCATATTTAAGTGGAAGAAGATCCTTATTCTTAAGAAATAGTGTGAAGGATTATGATATTTTCAATTAACTTTTTTTTTTTAAGTTTTTATTGTGAATTGAGTAAAAGTTTACAGGGCAGATCATCAGTTTTACATTCAACAAATTATATACCTTGTTTCATTATTATAATGATTATAATCCGCTCCATGTACCATCAGTTAATAGTATTTCTCTCTATTCTTTTTTTTAACACTCAGGCATATATAATAATTTATACCACCAAAGGGCACATTCTGCAAATCTGTCCGCCGGCTCTCAGTCCCTCTCTTCCCATAGATCTAGAGTCCTCGGCTAACCCCCTCTCTCCATGTCCCCATCTCTGTCTCCACTTCTGGTGTCGCTGCTTCTCTGTATAAGGTCTCGCATTCTGCTTGTGCTCTTCTCCATTGATGGTCCTAGGGTCTTCTGTTTCTGGCCTGTAAGATTAAATACTCCCCGTTTTTGTTTCAAAAGGTCTACCTTTACAATTGTGACAGTCACAATTAGTCATGATAACA
>NW_006408660.1:1817807-1825705 GCF_000296735.1 Chrysochloris asiatica
GCATATAACCACCACCACCACCAAGGACCAGTCAGTCCCTGGAGAGGGATATCATGCTTGGTAAAGTAGAGGGTCAGGGAGAAAGAGTAAATGCCTCAATGACACGGATTGACACAGTGGCTACACCAGTGGACTTGAACATATCCACGTTTGCGAGGATGGCCTAGGATCGGCCTTAAAACAGTGGCATCTTTGGGGTTTGTGTGAAGTAAGGCACACCTATAATTTATTGCAGTCAGCACGCCATTCCATGGCTAATATATAGGAATGTGGATTGTTCTTCTCGTCTGTTACTTTGCAAACTTGTTGGTTTTCTTTGAAGCATGAAGTTACTAAGAATCCTGCCCACCAGAGGACTGCCTGGGCGAGACCGGTAGAATGACCTAAGAACCGGGACACTGGTTTAGGGCTTCTTGGGTGAAGGAGACTAGAAATATTTTCTCTCCTGTGGTTTGGGATTATACACGAGATTTGTTATTTTTTTGGTTCTGGTTCTCCTGGTTCAGTTTGTTGGCATATGGCAGCAGAAATTGATCATTGAAAGATTACTTTGAAATTCATCTTTTTTTAAATTTTTCTTTGTGAATTGAGAGAAAGTTTACAGAACAGATCATTAGTTTTGTATTCAACAAATCACACACTTCATTTCGTCTTGATTGTAATCCCCCTTCATGTAACATCACTTATCCCACTTGCTCTCTCTGGTTCTTGTCCCCATTCTTCTTTCATTCCCCACCCTTCTGAGCTTTGTCATTGAGTGAAGGCTGCCCTTTTGATCTCGGATGGTTGACCATTCTGTGGTGTGCATGCCTCATGAGTGTTGTTGTCCCCCCTATGGATTTATCTCTTGCTTGGCTGAAAAATTAAGCCACAGGGGTGAGTTCAGTTTCAGACCTGAAGGGGGATCAAGGGCCATAGTCTTGGGGCTCTACCCATCTCTATCTGACCGGTAAGCCTAGTCTTTTATATGATTTTTAATTGGTTTCTACATTTCCCCCACTCTATCCAGGATCTTCCAATGTGATCTCTTTCAGTTGATTGTTGTTGTTAAGTGCTGTTGACCCAGTTCCAACTCTTAGTGACCTCGTATAGGGTTGCCAAGGAATGACTGGTGGTGGTGGCTGTGTGCCGCGGAGTAGGTTCCAACTCATAGCGACCCTGTACAGGGTTTCTGAAGCTGTAAATCTTTATGGGAGCAGAAAGCCTCATCTTTCTACTGCGGAATAGCTGGTAGTTTCGAACTGCTGACCTTGCAGTTTGCAGCCCGATTCGTAACCACTACGCTACCAGAGCTCCTTAAGGAGTGGCTAGTGGGTTTGAACTGCTGATCTATGGTTAGCAGTTCAGTGCTTATCCTGAAGCATCACACCAGGCTTCCCTTCACTCAGCAGTGGTAGTAAATGAATCTTTCTTGTCTTTAAGGGGGCTAAGTTTTTGAATTTCAATCCACTGTTCCTAAGACTTAGTAGTAAAGCAAAGCACAAAAAACATAAGCATAGTAATGAAAAAATGTGAGGTGAGACCACTTCCACACATGTATTGAAGAAAGAAAAGTGGTATTTTGGTGGCTCACATGGTTAAGCACTTGACTATAAATGGAAAGAAGAAATGCCTGCTTCCTAAAAACCAGGCAATAACAGTCCAGTGGAGTGTAGTTCTACTCTGACACATGTGGGGGCGCTGTGATTCAGAATTGACTGTCACTGGTTTTCAGGGTGAACACCTCGTCACACATAGGAAACCACGAGTTGGATGTGTTTTGTCCTGTCTGTCCCTTGGGGCCAGAGCCTGGGCCAGTGGCGGAGCATGATAGTCGTTTCCATTTAAATTTGCAGAGAAACTCAGCATTTGGGAGTCAGAAAAGAGTAATTTCTATGAGATTCCACCATCCTCCCGCATGCTTGTGTGTTTGCACACATGTGTGAAATGTGATGATGTTGCCCTTGTAGGTCATTAGGAAAACGCAGAAGTGCCTGTAGAAGAAGACAGCTGGTGCAGGCCTCAGGCTTGTGGCTCAGGCATCCCACCTCCCAGCAGTGGTCCTCTGTCTCAAGAGAGTACTTAGGAAGCCTCTGCTCATGCCAATCTGTTGTTTGGTTCCAGCAGCCCTAGGTGTTGGGCTGGAGAAGGATGAGGCTGTCTGCTTCTATAAGATTGACAGTCTTGGAAACCCTGCATAGGGTTGCTATGGGTTGGAATCGCCTTTGATGGCAGCGGGTTTTGGTTTTTGGGTTTTGCTCTGAGCCGCTCTTGATTTAAAAGCATTAAGAGGAGCCCAGAGGCCAATGACATATGGGCCTGGTCCCCAGCTGAAAGTGCCCTCATTCAGAAGGGGAAGGGACACTCCCCCTTCTACTTTACCTCCAAGACTCAACTCTAGGCCCCCACCTAGAGGCTCCGTGGGAGCATCAGTAGAAGCCACATGTGATTCTTCCTCTTGTGCCAGACTCCTTTCCCCCTCCTTCCTCTCCTTTGAGACTGTGAGTCCTCAAGGCAGGCAGCTGGAAAAGCATGAGAGGGACAGGATAGAGTTTTGTTCTCTTTCCAACTCTTCCTTTTATATGCTTGGTGGTCTTGAGGCAGCTCATACTGCCTCTCTGAGCCCTAGGTTCTTCAACTGTTAAATGGAAATCATGATACTAACTCCTCATGGGATTGGAGATGTTAGCAGAATGCATGGTCTAACTACTTGCTTAGCACTTAGTAAGCACCTGATAATCGCCAGCTATGATAAAGTAGTGAGTCCTGATGTGGCACTGTGGGATAATGCACTGGACCACAAGGTTCAAATTCACCACTGCTCCTTGGAAACCCTGTACAGCATCACTATCTATGAGTCAGAACCAGCTTGATGGCACTTAACAACAATGATACAGGCAGTGGACTCAGTTGTGTTTTTCATTGTATAAGGCATATGAAATGTTTTAGGGTGAATGAATGGGTGAAAGGAAGAATGGGGAATTCATAGAAGGAAGTAGTCCTGCTAAGCAGCTGTTTGGGTAGCTGGGGCAGCCACACTCCGGCAGAGGGTGATCACTGGCTGCTATCTCTGGTAGAAAAAAGTTACCTGGGATTCCATTTTTGTCCCTCGCAGGATGAACTTTGTAGTCCAGACCCTGCCCTGTCAGATGAGCTGACCTCCATCCTCAACGAGCTCACACAGCTGAGCAAGAGTGAGCACTGCAAAGTGGCCCTCAGAGCCAGGCAGGTGAGGCCCCAACATGTACGATCTCATTGTGTGTGACCCGACATTGTGCTGCCCCACTATGTGCAGGTTAATGTGTGCAGCCCCACCATGTACTATCTCATTGTGTATGGTCACACCACGTGCGGCCCCACCATGTACAATCTCAGTGTGTGTGGTCCCACTGCGTGCGGCCCCACCATGTACAATCTCAGTGTGTGTGGTCCCACTGCGTGCGGCCCCACCATGTACAATCTCAGTGTGTGTGGTCCCACTGTGTGCGGCCCCACCATGTACAATCTCAGTGTGTGTGGTCCCACTGTGTGCGGCCCCACCATGTGCAGCCCTACTGTGCATAACCCCAGTGTATGTGGCCCCACTGTCTACAAACCCACGGTGTGCAGCCCTACTGTGTGAGGCCTCGCTATGTGTGATCTCATTGTGACCCCACATTGTGTGGCTCCCTGTACGTAAACCCATTGTGTTTGACCTCACTGTGTGGGGCCTCCCCATATGTGATCTCACTGTGTGTGACTCCACTTTATGTGTAACCTCACTGTGAGCAGTCTCATTGTGTACGGTCCCACCTGTGCTTGGTCCTATCCTGTGCAGCCCTACTGTGCAGAGACCCATGTTCCCGACTCTCTGAGGCAACCCTGGCAACCCCACTGAGTGGTACGCTCACCCAGCCCCTCCGGCCTCCCTGCCACAGGTCCTGATCGCCTCCCACCTGCCCTCCTATGAGCTAAGACACAACCAGGTGGAGTCCATTTTCCTATCTGCCATCGACATGTACGGTCACCAGTTCTGCCCAGAAAACCTCAAGGTGAGGCCTCTTCCGTCCTCCCACCTTCTCTACCGTGTCCCAAGCTGGGGGCGTGTCTCAGGGTGCCTGCAGACTTGTGTGGGGCATAGCCTCAAAGGCAGGCAGTTCAGCCCAGTGGGACAATGACTGGGGAGGTCAGTGAGCAGCTGGGGAGGTGGCCAGAACAGCATCTTGAAGGAGGGGGGCTGTGTAAGACAGTGAGGGTACCCTAGTAGGTGTAGTTTGTCAAATCCAGGTGTGACCCTGCAGACTTGGAAATAGTGTACTCTTGGGTAGGTGGGTGGGGGTCCCAGGTTCATCTTTGCAGCTCATTCCCACCCCCTACTCCCAGATCCACCCCCCCGTATGTGACACCTGGCGCCCTGAGTGAGTTCTCAGAGGGTGTCCAGGCTCATCTCCTGCAGAACTGAGCCCCGGAAGGAGCCACATGCACTCGGGCACACAGGCTGAGTTCAGTTCTAGAAACCTGAGACTGTCATATCCTTGCCCCCACCTCTCCCATTCTTCTGACTGCTGGCTGAACCTCAGTGAGATTTGTTTTCTTTTTCCCCCTCTCTACTCCCTGCAGAAACTAATACTTTCAGAAACAACCATCTTTGACGTCCTGCCCATGTTCTTCTATCATACCAACAAAGTCGTGTGCATGGCTTCCTTGGAGGTAAGGAGAAGCGTCCTTTATCACAGCGGTAACATTGAGTGTGCCATTTCTAACCTTCCCTGCTGCCCACCACACTCCCGTTCCTCCGCCACGTGCCTTTCCAAGGTTATTCTTCTTTCCGTAAGACAGGGACATAAGATACTGTCTCTGTTTTGCAGAGGGGGGTCACTGAGGCTAAGGTTGCACAGCTAGGACATGGTAGAGCCAGGACACCAACTGTTGTTGTTGTAAAGTGCCATTGAGTCGGTTCTGACTCAGAGTGACCCTGCATAGAGTTTCCGAGGTACAGCTGGTGGGTTTGAACCGTTGACCTTGAGGTTAACAGTCCAGGCTTATCTTACACTGCCACACCAGGACTCCTGGGTCTGTCTTACTCCAGAATTCATGCTCTTATATAAGCACGGTTCCATCTAGCCTGCCGCTACCACTGGACTCAGGCAGAGTTTTGGTGTTGTTAGATGCTACTAACTAAATTCCAATTCCTGACCATCCACGTGACAGACTAGAACTGCCCCATAGGGGTTCCTAGGCTGTGATCATTCTGGGAGCATACTCAGGACTTTCTCCCGCACAGCCTCTGGATGTGTTCATCAGCCTACTTTTTGGTTAACAGTTGTGTGCTTAACTGTTGCACTACCACAATTCCTTAGACAGCACATGTTGCTCATCGTCGAGTCAGTTCCGACTCATAGCGACCCCATATACGGTTTCTGAGGAGTGACTGGTGAGTTTGAACCACCGACCTTGCTGTTCAAACCGACCTTGTGGTTGAATGTCCTACAGCGCCACACACCAGGGCACAGGTAAATGTTAATTGTAAGAGTCAGACCTGACAATAACAACCGGAGGAAGGTTGGCAGAGGAAAGATGGGGGTGGCAGGAGACTCAGGGAGGGAATTGCAACCATATAATGAAGCAAAGTGTATGATTTGTTGAATATAAAACTGATGATCTGCTCTGTAAACCTTCACTCAATTCACCAAAAAAAGTTGGTTTTTTTTTTTTATAAAAAGAAGAGTCAGGCCTGAGGCTCCTTGTCCAAATTTCAGACCCTCCTGCAGATAGTACTGTTTTCTAACCTAAAACCGTTCACCCTGTGATCTCAGTTTCTGTAGGTTAGAAGTTAGATACGGCTCTGCTTAGCATCACACAAGGCAGAGCGAAGGTGCCTGATGGGCTTTGCACCTTTCTTGAGCTCAAGGTTCTCTTCCTAGCTCGCTTGCTTGTTGGCAGAGGTCCCTGATTTTTGCTGGTTATCAGCTGGGTGCGTCTCTCTGTCTTCTTGGTCTCCTATTGTTCCTGGCTGTTTGGCCCTCTTAGGCACATGCAATACTTTTGCGAGACTTTTCCACCTGGGATTACGATAACTGGACACACCTTAGCTGAGCATCCTGGTGGGGCTTGACAAAGAAGGGCGTGAGCTCCTGGCCCAGGCTCCCTCTTCCCTTCTTGTGGTCAGCAGTTTGGGAGATAGTGGCAATGACCAATATCTTGGTTCATTAAAAAAAAAAAAAAAATCAGTGTTTTTAGTCAGCCTTTTTTAGAATCTTTTCAAGAAAATACGAGATTTAAAAAGACCAGGCTTAGTGGTTGGACAGAAACTTAGTGGAACCCTTGAGTCTGTGACTGTAGTCACCCTTCAGGTCTGGTGTGAACTCACTTCCATGGCGCAGTTTTCAGCCAAATAATAGACAGGTCTCTAGGGGGACAATGCTGGACTGCTAACTACTAGGTCAGCAGTTCAAGAACACTAGCTGCTCCTTGGAAACCCTGTACGGGGTTTCTGAGTCTGGAACCGACTTGAAAGCGCTTAACAACAACTAGGGGAAGAATAACATCACGGAGGTAGAATACTCAACCATTTGTGATCAAAAGGGCAGCATTTGGTATAAATTATTATATATGCCTGAGTGTTAAAAAAAAAAAAAGAGGCTAAAATGTATATGGAGAAATATTGTTAACTGATGGTACGTGGAGGGGATTGTAACCATTGTAATGAAACAAAGTATATGATTTGTTGAATGTAAAACTGATTATCTGCCCTGTAAACTTTCACTCAATCCACAAAAAAAATTAAAAAAAAGGGGAGGGGTGGTGGCAGCATTTACCCAGGGACAAAGTTCAGAAGGGTTAGGAAAGAAGAAGGAATGGAAACAGGAAACACAGGGAGGAAGTGAGATACCTTGTAAGGATTAGCATCAATGAGATGAAGCAAAATGTGTATGAATTATTGAATGAAAACCCGATTTGCTCTGTAAGCCTTCACCCAATTCACAAAAAAAGTTAAAAAGAAAATACGTGATGACTTTTTATTTTCTACGTGAGCCCCCCACTGTAGTTGAGGGTGCTTTTCACTTGTTTCTTCACACTCTGCATTGTTGTTGTTGTTGTTGTTGTTAAGTGCCGTCAAGTCGGTTCCGACCCACAGCAACCCTGAACAGGGTTTCCGAGGCTGTGAATCTTTACAGGAGCAGAAAGCCTCATTGTTCTCCCATAGAGCAGCTGGTAGTTTCGAACTGCTGACCTTGCGGTTCACAGCCCAATTCGTAACCACTACGCTACCACAGCTCCTTCACAGTCTGCATGGAGGGCCCCCAATTCCTCTTCAACCTTCTTTTACACCCTCTGGGTTACCCATCTGGACACTCGGAGGTTCCTGAGTCTTCCTGGAGACTATGTAGGCTGGTAAGCTAGGCAGCACAAGTGTGTAAGTGCTGGGCTGATAACTGAAATATTGGAGATGTGAGTCCACCCAAAGGTACCACAGAAGAAAGACCTGACACTCTACTTCTGAAAAATCACAGCCATTGAAAACCCTGTGGAGCACATTTTTACTGTAGCACACTTGGGATCATCATGAGATAGAGTCACATTGGTGACAACTGTTTTTAGTTTAGATTTTTTTATTTTTTAAAATGTTTTATTGTGAATGATATGATAGTTTACATGGGAGAACATTAGCTTTACATTTATCCTATCGTGCATCATTTCATTGCCATGGTTACAATCCCCTCTATGCATCATCAAACAACCAAAGGGTAAACTCCACAAGCCTGCACCCTGTGGTCATCAGCACACAGCCCCTCTCCCTCTCTGGGTCTAGAGTCCCCAGACGCTCCATCTCTCCACATCATCGTCTCTGCCTCCATCTTTGGTGTCACTGTTTCTCTGGGTAGGGTCACACACTCTGCTCTTCTCCCTTGGTCCCAGGAACCTCTGCTCCTAGACTG
>NW_006408660.1:1827993-1850572 GCF_000296735.1 Chrysochloris asiatica
TGGGATATTTGTCTTTTTCTTGTAGAGGTGTTGTAGTTTCCTATATATTTTAGAAATGAGTCCCTTGTCTGATGTGTCATTGCAAAAGATTTTTCCCCATTCTGTGGGTTCCCTTTTTACCCTTTTGGTGAAGTCTTTTGATGCACATAAGTTTTTAATTTTTAGTATGTCCCAGTCATTCAGTTTAGTTTTTTTTTTTAATGTCTAAGGTCAATTGGGCAAGTGCTCTATTTTTATTAGGTTTTGAAGGTTTATTTAAAAAAATCTAAACAAAAAATATATATTAATTTTGTGTATATATATAAATTTTATTTATAACATCCTCCTGTCTGCTGGCACACAATCTTTCTCAGTCTATGGTCCTAGAGTCCTCAGCTGCTCTCTTTCTCACCTCTGCCACTGCCTCCACTTTTGCTGCTTGCTGGTTAGAATCTCACACTTCACTCATGCTCTTCCTGCTTGGTGGTCCTGAGATCTTTTGTTCCTGAAATGGAAGATTAACTATTCACCCCTTTTAGTTACACATCATCTACAATTACAGATGTGACAATTGCGATTAATCCTGATAACAGTTACTCACAATTGAATAATAAAATTCTATCACCATCATCCCTTATCCCCTTTCACTAAATCCATCTGGAAAAGAGGAAAACTACTCAGTGGGGATTCTACCTTACCCAGCTTGTTCTGAAATTAAGCACACTCATGAACGCTTGTAAACCAGCCACTCCATGCCTATATATTGTTGTTGTTGTTAGGTGCCACCGAGTCGGTGACGACTCATAGCGAACTTATGCACAGCAGAATGAAATTTGTGCCTATAAAGACCCCCATTTTTGATAGCCAGTGTCTAAGTTATCACCCCTATCAAGTCAGTGCACTGAGGAGACAAGCTTGATCCTTGAAATGAAGAATCGTTCTATTTCAGTTGGAATGTTGAGCAACTGCATCTATAAGCAAAGATCCAGTTCATCAAATTGTAGCAATTTGTGCTTGTTCACAGTATCAGACTTCTTTACCTTCATCTGATCAGCCAGCCATCAAAGTTAGATCAAATGGGTACTAACTGCAAGTTTGGAAGTTCTTGTACACCTCCCCAAACTTCAGACCACTTGGGGGCTTCACTCTCAACTCTAGCCCCCAGGGGCTAAGACAGTGTCCATGGGCTCAGGAGCTCACACATCTCCCTAAACTTCAGAGCAGCCAGCCCTTCCTCTTTTCTCTCTCTTCTCAAAGTCATTGGGTGGCAGTGCTACATGGCCAAACTCAGCCCATGTCATCATTGTTGCATTTCCCCCACTTCCACTCACAAGTAGACCAGGGTGGTCACCAATGAACATACTAGACTGCTTGTAGGTTCCCTTTGAGTTTCAATCTTAGAAGAGGATTTCCTGATGTGTGGGAGTCCAGCTCTCCACAGGGTCGTGAGACACAAGAGGAGACGTGGAGTCGGCGAAAATGAAAGCAATCGAAAGCCTCTTTTTCTCAGTCTGCCTGCTGTTCTGTTGTTTTTTCCCGGCTCAGCAAGTCTTTATTTTTATACTTAAAACTACACAGTACATAATGAATTGACACTTTGATCTTTTCTTGAATTATTACACAGTTTACCACAACATTCTTGCACCTGGTCATTAGACAACTTTAACAAAAATATTTCTGTGATGTTCAAACTGACTTTCATCTCCTTTCCCAGTATGTGATAAATTGTTTCTTCTTGTTTCCACTAAAAGATTAAGTCAAACTCTACACAAATTATTTCTACTTATCAGACTGCTGATTACATTTTCTTAGTAACATAAGTTTCTATTAATCATCAATGCTTGCACTACTTTATTATTTCTACTAACTGATTATCAATCTTCTATCCTACATAATGTTGTTTTTATTTGCGTCTCTCTAATGAGTGCTGGTGTGGAGCTGTGGGCTAATGCATCAGACTGCAAAGTCGTTTGAATTGCAAGGTCGGTGGTTCAAACTCACCAGCTGCTCCTTGGAAACCCTACACAGGGTCACTATAGGTCGGAAATGACTCAACGGCACTTCACAACAACAACAATGACTAATGATTGTGAAATTTCTTCATATGTTTGTTGGCTGCCTGAATGTCTTCCTTGGTAAAGTATCTGTTCATGTCCTGTTCCCATTTTTTAATTGGGTTATTTGTCTTTTTCTTGTAGAGATGTAGTTTCCTACAGATTTTAGAGATTAGTCCCCTGTGTGATATGTCGTTGCAAAAGATTTTTTTCCCACTCTGTGGGCTCCTTTTTCACTCTTTTGGTGAAATCTTTTGATGCACATAAGTTTCTAATTTTTAGTATGTTCCAATCATTTATTTTGTCTTCTTTTGTTTGTGCAGTTCTCACAATGTTTGATAGTCAATGTGTACCCTGTATTAGAGCCCTTAATTTTGTCCCTAGTTTTTCTTTGATGACCTTTATAATTCTGGGATTCACATTTATGTCTTTAATCCATGTTGAGTTGGTTTTTGTATATGGTGTGAGATGAAGGTATTGTTTCAGTCTTTTGCGTATTGATTTCCAGTTTTGTCAGCACCATTGGTTGAAGAGACTATGTCTTCCCCACTCAATGTACTTTGGCCCTTTGTCAAAGATCAGTTGGCTGTATGTGAATGGGTTAACTTCTGAATTCTCAATTCAGTTCCATTAATCTATGTATCTTTCATTGTACCGGTGTATCA
This sequence comes from Chrysochloris asiatica, assembly GCF_000296735.1. Taxonomy (NCBI): domain Eukaryota; kingdom Metazoa; phylum Chordata; class Mammalia; order Afrosoricida; family Chrysochloridae; genus Chrysochloris; species Chrysochloris asiatica. The sequence goes on from NW_006408660.1 coordinate 1,830,692, forward strand.
GGCTGTTTTGACTACTGTAGCCAAGTAGTAAATTTTGAAATCAGGGAGTGAGAGACTTCCAACTTTGTTCTTCTTCTTAAGCAGGGCTTTGCTTATCCAGGGACTTGTTCCATTCCATATAAAGTTTGTAATAGTTTTTTCTACTTCTTTAAAATAGGAGCTCTGGTAGCGTAGGGGTTACAAATCGGGCTCCTAACCTCAGGGTCAGCAGTTCGAAACTACCAGCTGTTCCGTGGGAGAAAGATGAGGCTTTCAGCTCCTGTAAAGATTTATAGCCTCGGAAACCCTATGCAGGGTCACTGTGAGTCGGAACCGACTCCACAGTACATAGCCACCAACCACCACCACCTCTTTAAAGATAATATCATTGGAATCTGGATTGGGATTGCATTGTATCTGTAGATGGCTTTGGGTAGTATTGACATTTTCGCAGTGTTAAGTCTTCCTGTCCAGGAGCTTGGTATATTATTCCATTTTTGTAATATTTTTTTGGTTTCTTATAGTAGTAGTGTTTTGTAGTTTTCTTTGTGTAGGTCTTTTGTTTCTCTACTTAGATTGGTTCCTAAGTATTTCTCCTTTGGGTAGCTATTGTAAATGGTATTGCTTTCCTAATGTCCTTTTTAGTGCTGTCATTATTAATATAGAGGACATTCTTTAAAGAGATGGAAAAAACTATTACCAACTTTATATGGAAAGAAAATAGTCCCCGATAAGGAAAACACTGCTTAAGAAGAACAGAGTTCTTTCTTTTTAAGTTTTTATTGTGAATTGAGTGATAGTTTACATGGGAGAACAGAGATTTTACACCACTGTTTCATTGCAATGATTACAATCTCCTCTGCGCATCATCATTCAACAGTATTTGCTTCGAGTCCCTCTGTTGTTTTTCTTTTTCTTTGGTGGTGGTGGTGGGGATGTATACCAAAACACTCAGGGATATGTAATAATTTAAAACAACCAAAGGGTACACGGAAATACTCTCTTGTCTCTTAATTTTCTCATTTCCGTTCAAAACGGCTGCGGTGGGTCATGTTGGCTGCCTCAAATCAGAAATGACCTCCTTTCTTGCTTCTGTTCAAATTCTTTTTCCTGGGAAATGCTTGGTCCGCTTATTTATCCCTTTGTCTGGAGCTCAGAGTTCCAGGACCATCTTCTGAATCTCTTTTGTCTGATTTTCCATGTTTTTGCTGAAGAGGGTCTACATAGCCTTTCTACCCTAGTCTGTCCTCAAGTGCCCACCTCCATTTGTTTTGTGGTTAATGGTGCTTTTACGTTACAATACCAGAACTGAACAGTTGCATCAGAGACCATATGGCCTGCAAACCCTGGGCTATTTGCTATTTGGTTATACTGAAAAAGTGTGTCAGTCTTTACTCTGGAGCTGAGGGTGTAGATTCTGTTTAACCAGTAACATTCTGAAATGTGAGCAAATTGGCCCTTCAGTTATGTTTAGAGAAGGAGCTCTGGTAGCATAGTGATTCTGCATTGCGCTGGTAGCTACAAGGTCAGCAGATTGAATCCAGCAGTTGCTCAGTGGGAGAAATACAAGGCATTCTGCTTCCATAAAAATTTACAGCCTCGACAACCCTATACAGGGTCTTTATGAGTTGGAACTGACTCGACACATACAAATAGCAACCACCGCTGTTTAGAGATCATTTAGGGATTCCCCCAGCCTGCATTTCCTCAGGTTTGGGGGACATCTTTCATGCCATCTGAGAAGGTCTGTTACGTTTCTGTTTCAGGTGTATGTGCGCAGGGGCTACATCGCCTATGAGCTGAACAGCCTGCAGCATCGGCAGCTCCCGGATGGCACCTGTGTAGTGGAATTCCAGTTCATGCTGCCTTCCTCCCACCCAAACAGGTAGGTTAGGGGCATACCTAGGGCTGCCTGGGGTTTCTCCCCCCTCATGCCTCTAATGCCAACTCTGCAAGGAGCCAGCAAGTATGCCTGGCTGTGATGATGGAAGGACATTAGGAAATCTCCTCAAATCACTGTTCACTCATTTATATAATGCAGATGATCCACTGAGTGCCTGCCTTGTAGACCCTTGCTATGTCTGGCTGTTCAAATGAATGACCATGTATTAAAATTTGAAATTCTGCTCTTCAGTCACATGAGCTGCATTTTAAGTGCACAGTGGCAGACACACTCTCTGATCACAGCAAGTTCTGCTGACCAGGCCGCTGTGAAGAGTGAACGCACTAAGGCCCAGATAGCTCATGGGGCAGAGCTGGACGACGGTTAGCCATCACCATGACTATGCTGCAGTTATTTCCATCCCAGGCTGGCTGCGGCCAGGTGCTCAGCTGAGTCCTTCTAGAATCACTTAATTTCATCCAGCCTTATCATCTTTCTGCCCAAACTGTGTTTGCTTCCTGGTTACACAGATGAGAAACCTGGGCTGTCATTAACAAGGAGCTGGGATTCACACGCAGGTGCCCTGTCCCTTCCAAACTCTTTCACAGCATTGAGTGGCCCTTGGTGGGGGTAAGGTGGCTACTGTGGGGCATGGAGAGCACCTGATCGTGTCCTTGCAACTCACTCAGTGTCTCTTCCTCTCTTTTAAAATTGATGTAAAATAATACGTAACGTAAAACTTGCCTTTTCAACCATTTCTAAATACGCAATTGACTAACATTTATTCATTCACCATGCCATGAACCATTACCACTGCCTATTTCAAAAATGTTTTCTTCACCCCCAACAGACACTCTGTCCTTTGTAAGCAGTAACTCCCATTACCCCCGGCTCCTGGTTACTACTAATCCACCTGGGGGGTCTATACACTCGCCTAGACTAGAGACGGAGCCCAGGTAGCGGAGTGGGTTATGAGTTGGGCTGCTAAACACAAGGTCAGCAGTTACTCTGCAGGAGAAAGATGAGGCTCTCTGCTCCATAAAGACTGACAGCCTCAGAAACCCTGTACAAGGTCGCTATGAGTCCGAACAGACCTTACGGCATTCAGAAGCGGCCGTTTAGGTACTTGATACAGAATTTGCCATTTAGTGTCTGGTTTGTTTCACTCAGCATAAACTTTTTTTTTTTTACTTACACAATTTTTATTCAACTCTAGACTAATTAATCATCCCATGGTGAACATGTTTATAAGTGAAAGCAAATCAGATATCTACGTCTTTACTTTCTATAGATCGAACAAGAAGATAACACCTACACAGAACACTTACAATGACAAACACTTGCTTAGAGTTTTCATACAAGCCATAGTGCTTATCTCCCAACACGTAGAATTAGGGACTATAGTTTATTTATATATATATAGTCCTGATGTGGCACTGTGGGTTAATGCACCAGACTGCAAAGCTGTTTGAACTACAAGGTCGGCAGTTCAAGCTCACCAGCTGCTCCTCAGAAACCCTAGACAGGGTTGCTATGAGTCAGAATCGACTTGATGGCATATTTGACTTTTTAAGGTCCATTTATGTCATATCATGTGTCATACTTTATCCCTTTTTATAACTGAGTGGTATTCCACCAGGAGCCTTACTGGTAGTGTCGTTAAGTGCTTGTCTGCTAACTGAAAGGTCAGAAGTTTGAACCTGCTAACCACTCTGCGAGAAAGATGAAGCCATCTGTTTCTGTAAAGACGACAGCCTTGGAAGCCCTATGGGACAGTTCTGCGCTGTCCTGTAGACTCTCAGTGAGTCAGAATGGAAGATGGCAGCAGGTTTAATAGCTCATCGTATGGATTGACACATTGTGTTTATCCGTTTCTGCCTTGTAGCTGTGTGGACAGTGCTGCTGTCTACAGCTGAGCCCAGGCTCACCATCTCTCTTTTTAACCTGTCTTATTTCAGGGCCCGAAGTGCTGTTCTGCTCAGGTAGAGTGCAACACTTTCTACACTGTGTCTGGGTTCTGGAGGGTTCTTGTTTGCTCTTCTGCCTCTGTGGTTCTGGTTCTCCAAAGCTTTGCTTGTGGCCATGTCGGTCTCATCTTTCTGGGCCTCCTTTGATCAGATCTTGTGTCTACACAGGCAGCAGGTTTCATTCTGAAGCAGGGACTTTTCTGGTCTCCTGGGATTTTCAAAGAGAGGTGGCTCTTGCCTTTGGTTTTTAAAGAAGAAACTTGGTGTTCTCTCAGTGGGTGAAGATAGGAAGTGCTTCCTTATGAGGCAGCTCCTTTCTCATTGCATTTTTATGTTGTACCCTTGTTTTCCTCCCCCAAAAAGGCTTGAGAGAAAGGGGAACTGTGTGCAGCCTTAGGAGCCCTTATGGGGCCTGGGGAGGGTGTGGACTGAGATGGTGAGGTTACCTGCTCCCAAGGAGGAAGACTTTTCTCCTTTGGTGTCATTGTCACAACAGGTCACCTGTTAGGAGGGAGGGTGGTTCCAGTGAGGGCTAGGTCCAAGCCTCATTTCTGAAGAAGAAATTACTGTGTATCCAAATCCAACTTATTTATGATGACCCCACAAGGCCCTATATAAAGAGGCTTTAAAAAGTATGTGGAAGAATTCTGTTCCCTTTTTAATTCCATTTTCCACAAACTTTTTAAAGCCTGTTTATATTATTGTATTATTGACCCAGAGGTTCCCTAACTGCCCTGCCCCCCCCCCCCACTTTTTTTTGCATTACTCATCTTCTTATTGTGAGAGTATACACAGCCAAACATTTGCCAATTCAACAGTTTCTACCCATATACTATATAATTCAGTCACACTGGTTATAGTCTTTATGTGGGACAACTGTTCTCGATGTCTGTTCCAAATGATCCCCTAGGCTCTCACTTTTGTTACTGGATGGGGGTTCTGGGAACTCCCCCTGGGCCTCTTCCCGGGAAGAGATCCCTCCTCTGCAGCTGACAACCCCTCCCTCCGGCTCCAGGTCTAAGAGCTTCAACATCTGCATCTGTGAATTGTGGGATGGGGAGCAGAGAGGAAGTCTCAACTCCCTCCCATTGTTTCCCTGTAAAAAAGAGCCCTGGTGAGGGCAGATGGGTCCACGTTTATGCAACAAGAAGCAAGAAATCTGGATTGTAAAAAAATCTGAGCTCCTTTAGTTTTTCAATGTCAGCAGCTGGCTAGTGTCTAGAAGTCCCTGGGAGGCACAAACAGTTAACGCTTGACTGCTAACAGAAAGATTGGAGATTGGAGTCCACCCAGCAGTGCCTCTGCATAAAGGCCTGGAGGTCTGCTTTGAAAACAGCCGTTTCGAACCCTGTGGATTACAGTTCTACTCTGCCATGTTCTACTCAAGGGGTGGCCGTGAGTCAGAGTTGACTTGCAGGCAGGTGGTTACTGATTAATGAACATTCATTAAATATCGAAATTATATTGTTACATTTAAAAATGCTACATGAACCGAAAACATAGTCTGTGGGTGGAATTCACACTGCTGTGGTAGTGTGTGACCTCTGGATTTGGCTGTTGGGGACGTGGACAATGATTTCAAGGGTACATCAGAGGAACACACGTGTATGAGCCCCGCACCATCTGTTGGGGGTCCCCAGGAACGCCTCCTTGGTTTGATATTCACTAGAGGGACCCCCGAGGACTCTGCATACTGGTTTTGCCTTGCAATGTAATAAATCTTGTTCACAGCTGTGATTTATGGCACTGCAAGGCAAAACCAGCAAGGGGAACAGGCACGTGGAGTGAAGGCTGGGAAAACCAGTCGTAAGCTTCCAGAAATGCCTTCCCAAGCTGCTACACAAATCAGTTGTTGTTGAGTTGACTCTGACTCATGGCGACCCCTTGGGGGTCAGGGTAGAACTGTGCACAGGGTTTGTAATGGCTGATTTGGGGGGAAGTAGATCACCAGGCCTTTCTTCTGAGGTACCTGTGGGTCTACTGGAACCTCAACCTTTTCAGCATTAGTCAAATGTGTTAACCATTTACCCCACCGAGGGGGGGGGGCTTCCATGGTAATTCCTCTAGCTATAAGTTATCTAACCGGTGTGAAATGTTGACTACGAGCTTCTTGGTGTCCTTGGTATTTTCTGGGGACTGGTTTCGGAGCCACTTTATACCTAACACAGACTCCCAGAAGGAAAGCAGGTATTCAGCATATGCCACATTGCTTAGGCACAGTGAGGCACCCTTTCCAGGTCTCGAAATGGTGTGGACCGACCCTCTTGAAATCCAAATTCCCAGACATGAGCCTAACCCAGAGCCAAGCTCTCAAGCAGGTCTTTCGCTGGATAATGGTCTCAGACCTCCTGCAGCAATTCCTTTGTACCATCGGATGATTAACACCTCCTCCATGTGATTCTGGGACTCGATTCCAACACCCTCAGGTGACCCATTTGGATTTGCTCCTGGCAGGTGACAAGTGGCCTTCTAACCCAGACTACTGGTCTTCAGGCCAGATTTATATTTGGACATCATCTGCTCCCACACAAAGATTTAAAGTCTCAGAAACCCTAGACAGGGTCACTAAAAGTCAAAACCAGCTCCCTGGCACTTCTGACAACAAGAGTCATCCAGAGAGCAGACTTCCTGGGAAGGGAAGGAGCAGAGATCCAGGGTGTCTAGACCAAGCCCAGGAGAAATTGGCATTGGGCTTATTTATTCTGCCTCTGTTCACCACTTTGGCTCTGTGTCAGGACCTTATGGGGATTGGACTTGTATGTATAAATCTTTATTTTTAACTTTTTATTGTGAACTGAGCGAAGGTTTACAGAGGAGATCATCAGTTTTGCATTAAACAAATCATATAGTTTGTTTCATTACAATGATTGCAATCCTCTCCATGTATCATCAGTTAACAATATTTACCTCCATTCACTTTTTCAACTCCTATTCTGTTCTGGGTCCTGAGCACCTGACGAGAGTCCTCAGTCCTTGGCCTCAACCTCAGCCGCCCACTGTAAGCCCCCATTTGGGAGGGCTCTTAGCGTGGCAGGACCACAGGCTGGGTCTGTGTACAGCGGCTGCATCCCCCCTTTTGTTGCTTGCAGGATGGCTGTGCCTGTCAGCGTCACCAATCCTGACCTAATGCGGCACAGCACAGAGCTCTTCATGGACAGCGGCTTCTCCCCTCAGTGCCAGCGGATGGGGGCCATGGTTGCCTTCCAGAGATTTGAGGATTTCATCAGGTATCCTGACAGATGGGGTAGGAGAGGCATGACTTTGCTCATAATAATAGAAGAATCATGGCATTGCAGTCAAGAATGTGGGAATTTAAACCTTGGCTCTGCTCCTTCCTAACTGCCAGACCCTGAGCAGATTATGGCATCTCTTTGTACCTCACTTTCCTCATCTGTAAAATGGGGATAAGAATAAGATGCACCATAGAGGGTTACCATGGTAATTAGTGTACATGAAGTAATATACATGACATGCAATTAATATATCAGTAACATGTTCGGTAAGTGGTAGTGATCAGTGCAGTTCCCATCACTGTCTCTTCACCCTGTTACCATGTGCTATGCAGTGTGCTTGCATGATCTTGTTGGGTCTTCAGCACAGCCCATGAGCCTTAGTGTGAGTGAGGTGAGGTTTCTGGGTTCTCACAGTCAGTGGAAGGGGGAGCAGAGAGCTGAATCTAGTCTAGCAGGTGCCCCATAGTACTGGACATGCTTCCCTTTATTCAAGAGGAAAGACCACATGGGCCCATTCTTCCATTTGGGGGAAGAACCTGTCAGGGTGCCTTTGACCTTGTCACAGAATGGATGAGAGCCATATAGATTGAAAGACATCAGAGTATTGATAAGAAGAGAAGGCAAGCCTGCCTCTCACATCTGCCAATGTGTTTCCAATTTTTGCCAATATGTTGCCAATATGTTGCAATCCACCTCACTGCCCTGTTTACCCAGGAATTTCGATGAAGTAATCTCCTGCTTCGCCAATGTGCCCAAGGACGCACCCCTCTTCAGCAAGGCCCAGACCTCCCTGTTCTCGGAGGACGACAGCAAGGTGTGCGCTGAGCCCAGTGTGCAAGGCCATGGAGTGGGGACGGTGGGGCTTCATGAGTTAGGGGCACTCGGCAGGGCCTTGGGCTGGGCACCACACCAGCATGTGTTTTCTCCTCTCAGTACGTCAAGGAGGAGCCAATCCACATCCTGAACGTGGCCCTTCAGTTTGCAGAGCACCTGGAGGATGAAGAGCTGGTGCCAACCTTCCGGGCCTTCGTGCAGTCCAAGGTGCTTGGGTGCGGGTGGAGGAGGCGGAGGGGATGGTGTTGGTGAGGTGCTTACATGCCTGAGTGGTGTGTGTGTGTAGAGATGGCTGTGCTGCTGAACCCTTCAGAGACAGACCTGGCTTCCCATCCCCGCAGGTAAATTGGGCGGTAATGGCTGAGTGTGGCCCAGCTACCCTGGAGACAGCATTTTTCTTTGCCGGAGTAATGCAGTGGTGATGGGAGTGGGGGATGTTTTCATTGGAATAACCCAGAAGTTCACCACATTAAAACGGCCACTTACAGTGACAATTGTGGATGCAAATAGCTGTGGGTTGCTTTTCCTGAATTCTTCTGTAAACCTTTTTAGCAGAAATCTCACCTGGCGGCAGGTGTGATATCTCTGCAGGGGCTTCAGCTGTAAACGATGTGAAGCAACCAGGAAATCTGGATGTATTTGAACCACCATTTTGCTTTACAGAGCTGCTGGATGTATTTGAACCATCATATATGATATATTCACATACAACAATAATATATATATGATATATTCACATACACCCATCTCCACACTGCTCACATTTATACATGTAGGTTTACATGCATGTATCCACACTCACACATTTTCATATACACACATTCCCACAGTGTTGCACACACGTGTTCATACATGCATATGCATTCACACACAGATGCTATGGGTCCACATTCACACACGCTCACACTTCCACGTTTGTATGCACCTCCCGTTGTGAACCACCGATCCGGCTCTCAGTAACCACAGTGACCTGCACTGTATGTAGTTCACCCTGCTCACTTCCTAGCCTACCTTCACACACGTGTCCTTTCGTGATCCTGTGTTTGCCACTTTCTGAATTGGGCTTACAAGATCTGTTTCCCCTAATAATTTCCCTTACCAGATTGGCTAAGCAGACAGTGACCATATTTTCTTGTCTCCTGGGTTTTTTCTAAGGAGCTCTGGTAGCATAGTGGGTTTTTTCTAAGGAGCTCTGGTTACGAATCGGGCTGCGAACCACAAGGTCAGCAGTTCGAAACTACCAGCTGTTCAGTGGGAGAAAGATGAGGCTTTCTGCTCTCTTTAAGATTTATAGCCTCGGAAACCCTGTTCAGGGTCGCTATGAGTCGGAACTGACTCCACGGCACATAACAACAACAACATGTATAATATTTCATCTGTTGTTATGTTATTAAGTACTGTGGAGTCGGTTCCGACTCATAGTGAACCCTGCACAGGGTTTCCGAGGCTGTAAATCTTTATGGGAGCAGAAAGCCTCATCATTCTCCCGCGGAGGCACTGTTAGTTCCAAACTGCTGACCTTGTGGTTGGCAACCCGACTTGTAACCACTTCTCAACCAGAGCTCCTTAATATTGCATCCAGGAAACAACTAAAATGGGTTTTTGTCGTCCCTTTGAGTAAATTTTTTATTGAAGTCTAATATACAGAGAAAGGCACAAATCCTACATGAGGAGTGGGAAAATGTTACTAACTTTTAGTGCCATTTTCCATGAGCTTTTTGAAGCCCCCTCCTATGTATAGCTTAATGAATTTTCATACAGTGAGTGCACTCATGTAAGCAGCATGTAGATCAATCAAGAAATGAACCATTTCCAGCACCTCTAGAAGCTCCTTCTACCCCTTCCCGTTACTGCCTCCCCAAAGATTTCTAACCAGAAACTTGTTTTGTCTGTGTTGGAATCGTCTATAAATGGAACCATACAGTTGATACTCTTTCATATGGAACTTTCTTTTGCTTAGGTTGTCCTTTTAAAATATCTAAATTATGGTAATATAACTACAATATGGTTGAAGTGATTATATTGCACATCTATCCCCACTGTCCATTTCCAAAAGTTCTGTCACCCCCATCCCACCCCACCCCACCATGAGCAATGACTTCCCATCTCCCCCTCCCTCCTGTCCCTGGGACTTTTGTCTCTGAACATTTGCCTACTTTAAAGATTTCCTGTAAGTGGGATCATATAACAGTTGTCCTTTCATGACGGAAACACTTCACTCAATTCTTCTGTGTTTTTACCTCTTTCTGAAACTCTGAAAACTACATTCTTTCCTTAATAATTTTCCTTACCATACTAACAAAGCAGACAAAGCCTTTATTTTGTAGTGCCCTGGATTTTTGCCAGGTTCATCCATGCTGTGACATGAACCAGAACTTCATTTCTCTGTATGACTGAGGACTGTTCCATTAGATGTATGAGTTATGTTTTGTTTATCCATTCTTTTTTTTCATGATAGCTTTTGTGAGATAAAATTCACAAGCCTTACCATTCACCTACATTGAACAGTATACAGTTCATTGATTTTAAAACTGTCCATAGGATTGCGTAAGCATTACCACAATCCATTTTAGAAGAGTCTCATCACCCTAGTAAGAATCCTAATACTTACTAGAGATCACTCCCCGCTTCCCCGCCAACATCCTCCTCCTTGTTGTTGTTAGGTGCTGAGCCCAAGTGACAGAGTAGAACTGCCCCATAGGATTTCTAGGCTGTCATCTTTACAGAACTGCTGGATGTATTTGAACCACTGTTTTGCTTTTTAGTTAGCAACTGAGCACTTATTTGTTACGCCACCAGAGCTCCTTCCCCAGCCTGAGGAAATCCTGCATCCGCTTTCTGTGCCTGCAGATTTTCTGATTCTGGACATTTTATCTACCTGGAATTAGACAACACACAGTCCTTTATGGATGGCTTCTTTGACTTCCAGGATTCATCCACATTGTAGTATGCATCCAAACATCATTCTTTTATATGGCTGAATAATATTCCATTGTCTCTTTGGTTTTGAATGCAGAAAAATATCCTTGTGGATTATGGGCTCCGAAGAATCACTTTCCTGATTGCCCAGGAGGTCAGTCCAAGTTCTTAGTTCTAGCAGCATCTTTTCCCTTCTCCAAAACTCAGTACTGTTGATCTGATCTTTATTCTACAGAATGGGGCTGGAGAGCGCAATCACCAGAAAGGGACAGTCCCACTGCTGGCGAGTCGATTCAGACTCATAGCGACCCTCTAGGATAGAGTAGCTCCCAGGGGTTTCTGAAGCTGTAAATCTTTATGGGAGAGGACAGCCTCATCTTTCTCCCAAGGAAGAGCTGGTGGACTTGAACCACAGCCTTTGCAGTTAGCAACCCAACACTTACTTAACCCACAGATCCACCAGGGCTCCTTAGAAAAGAGAAGGCTTTCCAAATGTTACATTTTAAAAGCAAACTGGGTGATTGTTTGGAATGATTAAAAATAAATGTGTATGCTTGAAAAAGATTCTTGTTTGCCCTCATTGTATTTTGTATGGTTTTCTTTTTGCAGAAAGAATTTCCCAAGTTTTTCACGTTCAGAGCAAGAGACGAGGTATGACCAAAGGCACTTATCAGTGAACATTATCATGTTCTGTCTTCCTAGCATCTTTCCATTCTGATGAATATGCGCCCCCAGCCCTGAGACACCCATTTCTAGAGAAACGTTTATAAAGAAAAGTTTGCTGACCTCTCTTCTGGAACAGGTGTACTTCTTCCCAACATAGGTCTATGCTGTGTTGCTGAGTTAGTTGCAAATCGTAGTGGTCTCGCATAGAGTTTCTGAGGCTGTAAATCTTTGTGGGAGCAGAAAGCCTCTTCTTTCTCCTGCAGAGCAGCTGGAGGGTTCGAACTGCTGGCCCTGTGGTTTGCAATCCAGTGCTTATCAACAGAACCACTGCGCTTCCTATGCAAGCCTATAATGCATCAAAATTCAGGGGTTTGTACTTGAATTAATTGAAAGCCTCACCTTTTCTCATGAAGAATACCTTCCTTAGCTCCTTCGTTCTCTCTTCACCTTGGTGTCTGTCTAACACTACGGTTGGCTTCCTTTTGGCAGCCATTTTCACAGTCATAGATGTTAGTCGCTATGTTGGTAGATGCTGGAGACAAGCTCAGCTCACCACCAGCGCACCAGCCTTACGATGCACACAGCCAAATGTCTTGAGTCCCCAGGGTTGCTCACCATTAGGCTATACCATAAAATCTTAAGTTCACGACCATGGGGGACTCTATGGAGCAGGGCATGGACCAAGCAGGTGCATAGTTGTAGTGGCAAATTTCTCTGTGTGTCTCTGTGTGTATGTTACTGTGTCTCTGTATGCTGTTGTATTTGTGTCTGTGATTGTGTACCTGATATGCGTGTATTCGTGTCTGTATGTGCCTTTGTCTTTGTGTGTCTGGTGTGGACTTGTCTGATGTGTCTGTGTGTCTGTCTGCATGTGTCTGTATGTTTCTGTATGTCACTGAATCTGTGTGTCTGTCCATGTGTGTCCTTTCTCGCTGTCGGCCTGCAGTTTGCAGAAGACCGCATTTACCGTCACCTGGAGCCTGCACTGGCCTTCCAGCTGGAGCTCAGCCGGATGCGAAACTTTGATCTGACCGCCCTCCCCTCTGCCAACCACAAGATGCACCTTTACCTGGGTGCAGCTAAGGTGAAAGAAGGCACAGAAGTGACGGACTACAGGTTCTTCATCCGAGCCATCATCAGGCACTCAGACCTGATTACCAAGGTGAGTGTCTCTGGTTGCTTCTTGCTCCTCTCTCCTCCCTCCTGCCCTAGCTCTCCACTCTCCCAGCAACTGCTCTTTGTGGGGCCCTGGGCTGGCCGCAGGGTGCCCATGGGGCTGCCTCTGATACCCACTCTGGGGGGAGTGTCCACCAATCACATCCTGGCTGACTGGTGTGCATGGATCTGTTGCCCATGTCCTGAGGATTTCTCTGCGTGAATAGAGGATCATGAAGATAGAAAGGTACTGGCTTGTTGGTGACTCTCTCCAGAGGGGACTCCCTATTTAGAGCCCCCTTGTGATCCCTCAGGTAGTCCTTTAGGTGTCTGTCTCTTCATGGTCATGCGTCTTGACCCACACATCCTTTTGGGTAGTCGTGTGGTGTTTCCTTTTGTGAATGCACTGTGGGCATGTAATTTTCAATCATTTTTTATACTAGACCTTTTTAGAGCAATTTTAGGTTTGCAGAAAAATGCACGAAGTCCACAGAGTCCCCATGTGCCCCCTCAACCTCTACAGGCCCCCCTGTTCCTGGCAGCTTTTCTTCCTCTACGAGCAGCACTGTCCAGTGAGACTTCTTTTGAGGATGGGAATGTCCACTATGTGTACACCCCCTGTGAGAACCACTAGCCACATAGGGTTATTATCAATTTTTAAAATGCTATTTTATTGTTTTTTGGTGAAAGTGCACATAACAAATTGCATTCCCATCTACACAAACGGTTCTGTGACGTTGGCTACATTTGCTTTAATTGTGTTCCGATTGTTCTGCTTCATGTGGCCCTACTTGCCTTCTCACCTTTGTGTTAGAATTATTGTTGGCCTGTTTGGCACATATGGATGTTTAAAAAAAAAAAAAAATTATTGTGAATTGGGTAAAAGTTTACAGACAAAATCATCAGCTTTACATTCAACAAATTATATACCTTGTTTCATCTCAATGATTGCAATCCCCTCCCTGCAACAACAGCTATCCTACTTCCTCCCTTTGCTCCCCATTTACATCTTATATTTCACGAATGAACAAAGCAAAAATATTTGCTGTTCACTTAGAAACAAAAAGTGTATCTATTCATTTAAATGTCTAAAGGGCACATTCTGCCTGTCATCTTCCTGGCAGCCTTCCTCAGTCTGTGGGCCTAGAGTACACAGCTGCTCTATCTCTCCATGCCACTGCCTCTGCCACTGTCTCTGCCGTTGCTGCTTTTCTAGGTAGGGATCTCACGCTCCACTCTACTTTTCCTTCTTGGTGATCCTGGGATTGGCTGTTCCTGAAATGAAAGGTGAACTACTCCCTGCTTTTAGTTACACATCTTCTACAATTATAGTTGTGACAATCATAATTAATCCTGCTAACAGTTACAATTGAATCATAAAATCCCATCACCATTATCCCCATCCCCTTTCACCAGGTCCATCTGGTGAAAACTACTCAGTGGAGAGTCTACCTTACCTCCCTCATTCTGAAACTAAGCACACTCGTGAAAACTTGTAAGCCAACCACTTAATGCCTTTATAGCCCCCCATTTTTGACAGCCAATGTCTACTTTGCCCATTCCTATCAACCCAGTGCACTGAGGAAATAAGCTGGTTCCTTGATGTGAAGAATCCTTCCATTCTGGTTGGAATTTTGAGTCACTGCATCAATAGGCAAATTGCAGCAATTTGCATTTGTTCACAGTATCAAACATCTTCATCAGCTAGCCATCCAAGCTAGGTCAAATGGGGACTAGCTGCAAGTTTGGGAGTTCATGCACACCTCCCTGCACTTCAGACCACCTGGACACTTCAGTTCTTAGCCCTAGCCCCCTAAACTTCTGACCAGTCAGCCTTTCTTGTTTTCTCTCTCATCGCAAAGTCAAAGTGCTAATGGAACATGGTCAAACTCAGCCCGTGTCTTCATTGTTGCTTTTCCTCAGTTCCACTCACAAGTAGACCCAGGCGGTCACCAGAAAACATGCTAGATTGCTCGCAGGTTCCCTTTTAAGTTTCAGTGCTAGGAGATTTTCCCTGATGGTCTGATTTTTCTTGCCTTGATGCCTCTAAATCAAACAGCTTGCTGGAAATTCAAATAGCCAAGCAGTCTGCTTTTTCCTCTGCAGGTCTGTCTTTCAATAAGAATCTTCTGTTCCCTCAGCAGTTCTGGGTTGGTCTACATGTCTTTTCAAGTGGGAATGTCCCAACTCAGAAGGTTCTGGGTGGGGCTCAGGATTCCACCTAAGGCCCCATACTCTCTACAAAGACTTAACAAGAAGCCTGTTTCCTTAGGCAAATTCCAACTTTGCTTTTTAGCAAATCCAATCAGTTATAGGCTGAAGATGGGCTTACAAGCTGCCAGTGGATGGTTTTTTAATGAGGCACCAAGCTCAGGGGTACTAGCCTTTATTCTGTGTATCTAGTCTGTTATTTCACTAAGAGGTGACCACAGGATCGTTTTGGTTTAAGGTTTAAAGAATATCTCAGGGCGACAGTCTCAGGCATCCTCTTGTCTGAACTGGTTCAGTAAGTCTAGACTTTTTAAGAGCTTGACTTCTGTTCTGTATTTTACTCTGGTTCTACTAGGGCCCATCGATTGTGACCTTGATCAGGTTAGTTGACAGTTGTTCTAGTTGCCTTATGGTTACTGAACACTTAAGTATGGCAGATATGCCTACGCATCAACATTCTAATTCTATGTAATTTTTGGAATACACTTTGTTTTTAAGAGCAGTTTGAGGTTTATTGAAAGGTTGTACAGAAAGCACAAAGAACTCCCAAAAAACTTCTCTCTTTTTAAAGCCCACCCCCAAATAGTTTCTCTTGTTATTAACATTGTATTCCTCAGGTGCATTTGTTACAATTGATAAACTAATAGGGATACATTATAAACAAAAATCCATCACTACATTAGGGCTCTCTCTTAGTCTTACGTAGTTAAGTGCCATCAAGTTGGTTCCGAGTCATGGCGACCCTGTATAGGGTTTCTGAGGAGCAGCTGGTGAGCTTGAACTGCCAACCTTGGGGTTCAAAACCAACTTTGGTATTGCTCACTTGTAGTCCTGCATAGTGCTTGGTTGAAAGGTGAGCCACGGGAGTGAGTTCAGTTCCAGGTTTGACGGGTGTCTCAAGGGTTCCACCAGTCTCTATCAGACCAGTGTGTCTGATCTTTTTTTTTTCTTTCTTTCTGATTTTGATGTTTGTTCCGCATTTTTCTCCCTCTCTATCTAGGACCTCCCATTGTAATCCCTTTCAGAGTGGTCAGTAATGGTAACTGGGTACCATCTAGTTCTTCAGATTTCAGGGTCACAGAAGCTGGGGTTTGTGTGGTCCGTTCATCTTTTGAACTAATTCTTTTCATGAATCTTTGATTTTCTTTACTAATCTTTGCTCCAGACAGGGAGAGACAAAATCATTGCCCCTTAGATCTTAATCTAGATATTTCATATATGATATTTGTCCAGTCCTGTGAGTTTTGACAGATTCATAATGTCTTGTGTTCACCCTAGGACAGTTCACTACTGTCCTTAAGCATGTTTTGTCTTGTTTTTCTCATGAATCCCCTATTGATAGCTGCTATGCTAGTCTCAGTCTTTCCCTCACTCCAACAACTAGATAGTCTTTTGCTTACCTCCACCTCTGCATGCCGGACTCGGTAGGTCTTTTGATCAGTGGGGGGGAGCATTCTCCTCTCCTCTACGTCTCTGAGGCCCACGCCTCAGTGGCCACCCCCCTTCCTTGGCAGGAAGCGTCCTTCGAGTATCTGCAGAATGAGGGGGAGCGGCTGCTCTTGGAGGCCATGGATGAGCTGGAGGTGGCGTTCAACAACACCAGCGTGCGCACCGACTGCAACCACATCTTCCTCAACTTCGTGCCCACTGTCATCATGGACCCCTATAAGGTCTTGTCTCTGGGGCCTCTCCCTGGGCTCTTCATGCCAAGTGGGGTTGGGGTATTATCTCCTCGACTGCAGAGTTCTAGGGCGAACATGGATGGTCTGTACCTCAGATGCTGAGGGAGGAGACGGAACCTCATGCTGTGCAATCTGAGAGCCATGTTTAGCTGCCCTAAGCATTTTGTTTGTTTTGATGGTCACCCTTCCATGACATGTTTCACTGTGAAGACAGCACTGTCACTCAAAGTGACGTTCAGAATGGCATTTTCCTGGCTCCAGGCTCTGTTGGGGTTTTGCATGTGAGCAGGGACTAGGGGTGAGAACCTGAGGTTTATGGCTGATGTGGAACTGTTTCCCATAGACTGGTTCCCCATGGGCAGGCAGAGGTTTTTTATGGTGGTGATTCTGAAGGAAGGAGAGAAGTTCTGGTACATCGGCGTGGCACCTGTGTAGTGCTGAGGGTTCATGCTGACACCACAGCTCCACTGTCGGCATAATTCCAATAAGACAATAATGCATAGGCTTGGCCTGCATGATGGAAATAAAGCTGGTATGACATAGGAACTTTGCCCCTTACCAGCCTCAGTTTCTCCAACTGTCAGTGGGCAATAGAAATGCCAACCTCCGAGTAGTTAGGAGGATGACATGAGATGATGGATTTTAAATGCTTAGCACGTTCTCTTCAGTTGTTATTAGCTAATTGTTGTGGGACGTGTGTTATGTCCCAGGAATTTGCCATTCTCATTATCCTGTTATAATCAGTGCTGGAACTATTACAAGTGTGCATGTAAAATTGGGACTCCCATGGTTTGGGGCAGATCGAGGAGTCGGTGCGTTCCATGGTCATGCGCTACGGTAGCCGGTTGTGGAAGCTCCGCGTGCTGCAGGCTGAAGTCAAGATCAACATCCGCCAGACCACCACCGGCACGGCCTTTCCCATCCGCCTGTTCATCACCAACGAGTCGGGCTACTACCTGGACATCAGCCTCTACAGAGAAGTGACCGACCCCAGATCTGGAAACGTAAGGCTGGGCCAGGTCACTAAAGAAAGACCAAGATGTAGATTCAAACCACACTCAAATGGCTCTCTGCCCTCCCCATGCTGGATACCAGTTATTCTAAGAAGGAGAATGCATTTCTCAATGTTTAATCAATTCTAGGACCATATTTGGGCCTACAAAAGAAACCCTGGTGGCCCAATGGTTAAAATGCCCCTGTTAAATGAAAGGTTAGTGGGTTGACTCCACTAGCCACTCTTTAGGACTAAGATGGGGCAGTCTGCTCCCATGGAGATGACAAGTTCAGAAACCCTGGGGGGGGGGCAGCGCCACTCTGCCTGTAGGGTCGCGGTGAGTCAGAATGGATTTGACGGCAACAGCTTTGGTTGATTTGGGTGAGACATGGAATTCAAGGGTCGCTTATAATACAATCCTAAGATTGATTCGCTTAGGAAAGTAGATATTTTCCCCAATTATGTTTTAGAACAAACATTTTTAAAGTGAACCAAATAGTCTGCTGTTATTTTATATACATATATTGTTGCTGTTCAGTGCTGTTGAGTTGGTATGTGTATATATGGACATCTATAAGAAACCCTGGTGGCACTGTAGGATAAGCACTGGACTGCTAACCCTGAGGTCGGCAGTTCAAACCACCAGTTGCTCCTGGAGAGAAAGATGAGGCTGTCTCCTCCCGTAAACATTTGCAGCCGTAGAAGCCCTAGACAGGGTTACTGAGTCAGAATCAACTTGAAGGCAGTGGTCTGGGTTGGTTTTATGTACATATGCACATAGTATATGGAGTCCTGGTGTGGCATGGTAGGATAAACACTGGACTGCTAACTGCAAAGTCTTCAAACCTACCAGCCGCTCCTCAGAAACCCTGTATGGGATCGCTATGAGTCAGAACCAACTCAATAGCACTTAACAGCAACAAAATATATAAACTTTTTATTTTTAATTAGACCCTCAAGAAGTTTCAGAGATAGAGGAAAAAAGTAGTACAAAAAGTTCCCATATCACCTTTATGTCACATTATCCCCCGATGATAACATCCTACAAAACCCAAGTTCCTTATCAGAACCAGGACATTGCCATTAATAACCTACAATGAAGTTAAATACAAACAGTTTTTGCATGGTCTCGTGATTTTCTGTTTTCCGGTACCTTTTGGGAGCTATGTTTCCAGCCCCACCCCCGTGCCTCCTTGCTTGACTGCCCTGTGGCAGAGAGGAGAACGTTAGCTATTCCAGGCGCCTCTGTTACATGATGTAAATGCTTTACTTCCCACCTTGAGTTGTCATCGGGGACTGGATAGAAATAAACAGGGTTGACTGGGGCATAGTTCTGACAGCCTGTGACAGTCCTCCTTCACTCTGTCTTTCTATTCCAGATCATGTTTCATTCCTTTGGCAACAAACAAGGACCCCAGCAAGGGATGCTGATCAACACGCCATATGTAACCAAGGACCTGCTGCAGGCCAAGCGGTTCCAGGCCCAGTCCCTGGGCACCACTTATGTGTACGACTTCCCGGAAATGTTCAGGCAGGCAAGTCCGTCCTACAGCTCAGACGTGGCTCCATCCCCAGACTCCACCATACCAACTGCCCCTGCCCTTAGCCAAGTTCATGAAGACCCCCGTCCAAAGAATAAGGTCTTCATAAAGAGAAATTGACATTGGGAATGCCTTAGTAGCAGCACTTTTTTCTAAAGTAAATCTAATTTTAGCCTAATGATAAAATTAATACAATGTAGAAACTTTGTGTGGCACTATAGGGTAAGCACTGGACTGCTAACCACAGGTTGGCAGTTCCAACCCACCAGCCACTCCTTGGAAACCCTATACAAGGTCACTATGAGTCAAAATCGACTCCTCATCACTTAACTGCAACAGGGAGAAGGAGAATGTGGTCACAGTTCCACATTCTAAAGACAAATGGCTTAATATTTTGGTGTTTCTCCTTCTAGTCTTGTTAATGTTCATTTATTAAGTACTTGCTACTTTCTACGGGTGGAGTCTTGGCATGGTGCTGTAGGATAAGCGCTGGACTTTTATCCACTAGGTCAGCGGTTAAAACACACCAGCTGTTCTTTGGAAACATTGTACAAGGTTGCTAAGAGTTGGAACCAACTGAATAGCACTTAGCAACAATTCTAGTGATAGATAAAGCATGAGGAGAAGGTTGGGTGTCACTGTCTGAGGAAGTGTTAGTCTGTTTAAAAATAATAATAATGATTTTCCATGCTTTTCTGATAATTAAGATGGCAAATGCAAAAAAAGTAGGAATAAGAAAATAAAATCTCACCCATATATAATTTACCCACCAAAGATAGCTACAACAGCATTTTATTTATATATATATATATATATAT
>NW_006408660.1:1852203-1853498 GCF_000296735.1 Chrysochloris asiatica
AGCCCCTTTCCCTCTCTGGGTCTCAAGGCTATTAATCTTTACAGGAGCAGAAAGTCTTATCTTTCTCCCACGGAGCAATTGATAGTTTTCAAACTGCTTACCTTGTGGTTCGCAGCCCGATTCGTAACCATTACACTACCAGAGCTCCTTGATTCAGGCATTGGAGGTGCATAAAAGTAGGGGAAAATGCCAGTTAGAGTCACTCAGGCCAGGATTTAAAACCTAAGTCTGTCCCTTGCTTCTTCTGTGTCTAATAATAGCCTGTTGGTCTATGTCGGTTCCTCATTAACACAATGAAGAGTTCTAGAATACCCATTCTTTGCAATGTTATCCATAGTTTGTCATGATCCACAGACTCAAAAACCTTTGCAGTCAATAAAGAACAAGTGAACATCTTTCTGGTATTTTCTGCTTTCAGCCAAAATCCATCTGACATCAGCAAATGATATACCTAGTTTCATACCCATTTCTAAATCTGGTTTGAATTTCTGGCATTTCCCCATCGATTCTTTTGCTACAGTGACTCTGTGTATTCCTTCTACCTGGTGTGGTACTATAGGATAAGCACTGGACTGCAAGGTCACTGGTTCAAACTCACCAGCCACTCCTTGGAAACCCTATACAGGGTCGCTATGAGTTAGAACTTACTTAGCACTACTTAATAACACCAAGAATAACAAGGCATTGGTCATGCAAAATTCTGTCGTGCATTCTCCAACATCATTTCTACTATCAAGGCCATGTTTTCCAACTACAAATCCTTCGTCTTTGTTTCTAATCACCAGTAATTATCAATACATATTGATTGCATGTTTGATCAATTTCAGACTGGATAAGTTGGTAGAATTCTTCGATTTCATCATCACTGGTTTTAGTGGTTGGTGTGTAGATTTGAATAATAGTGGTATTGACTGGTCTTCCTTGGTGGCTTATCACAGACAGCATTGAACTTTAAGATAGATCTTGAAATGTTCTTTTTGATGATGAATGTAACACCATTCCTTCTGAATTTGTCATTTCCTGCATAGTAAGCCATATGGTTGTTGGATTCAGGCCAATAGCAGTCCTTTTCAGCTCACTAATGCCTAGGATATTGATCTTTATATATTTCAGTTCATTTTTTTTTACACTTCCAATTTCCTAGATTCATACTTTGAACAGTCGATATTCTGATTATTAATGGATGTTTGCTATTGTAAATAGTGCTGCTGTGAACATTGGTGTGCATATATCTTCTCGTGTTATAGCTCGTATTTCTTGTAGGTAAATACCAAGTAGAGGAATTGCTGGATCAT
>NW_006408660.1:1854787-1856198 GCF_000296735.1 Chrysochloris asiatica
GGTCGCTATGGGTCGGAACCGACTCAACGGCACTTAACAGCAACATAGATAGATAGATAGATAGATAGATAGATAGATAGATAGATAGATAGATATAGATAATGCTGTTGTAGCTATCTTTATATATATAATATATGTAATAATTATATATATATATAATTACTGTGTTTTTAATGAAGGTTGGCACAGCAATTTAGGTTCCCTCTCAACAATTTCTACACACGTTGTTCAGTGACTTTGGTTACAGTCTTCACAATGTGTAAGCATTTCGCTATTTCTGTTCTGGTGGTTCCATTTTCATTTATCTAGTTTCCCTGCCTCCATACAGTCTCATCTTTGTTTTAAAGTAATTGTAAAACAAATTTAAGTTGACCATTTGGCCTCATAAAGGTGAAGCTTACGAAATAAATGAGTTTTCCATTCAATAATTTATGCACATATTGTTTTGTGACATTATCTAGAATCCCTTCAGCATAATAGCACTCTTCCCACTTTCTCCCTGGCTTCCCTGTTCCCATTTGCCCATGTTTCCTGCCCCTCCTGCCTTCTGCACTTTGTTTTGTAACATTTGTTGCCCATTTGGCCTCATATGGATGGTTGTTCGGAGGAGTAAGTTCCTCACAAGTGTTGTTCACGTCATAGTCCTGTCCATTGTTTGGCTGAACATTGGACAGGGATTCCGTTCCAGGTTTGAAGGGTATCTAAGAGCTATAGTCTCAGGGTTCTACCAGTTTCTTTCAGACCTAAGTCTGATCTTTTTTCTTCTGATTTTGGATTTTGTTCTATGTTTTCCTCCCACTCTGTACCTCAGTGTTTTTGGATTCCAATCAGAGAGTTGTAGCCATGCACCATCTAGCTCTTCTGGTTTCATGCTAGTGGAAGCTGTGGGCTGTTTCCTTGAGTCTTTGATTTTGTTTGCATTTCTTTTCTCTGGTCATGAAGAGACCAGTAGTTGTATCTTAAATGGTCCATTCAAGGTTTGAAGGGTGTCCCCAGGCAGTAGTTGCAATTGCATTATAATGCATTTCCTTCAAGTGTTTTTTCTATGCCTTTCTTTTTCACACTACTCTCGGGGATATGGATATCTGTTTGCACCCTCTATACTGGCTTGTGAATGACATTCATGAAACAAACCAAGGCAATGGGCCTTCCACTAAAGGCAGCAAAGTGTCATGTTGATTCAGGCATGTTAATTGCCATCAAGTTGGTTCTGACCCATAGTGACCCTGCACAAGGTTTCCGAGGCTATAAATCTTTTTTTTTTTAAGTAAATGTTTTATTGTGTATTGTGTGATATTTTACATGGGGAAACATTAGTTTTACATTAGTTCTATTGTATGTCATTTCATTGCCTTAGTTACCATCCTGTCCATGCATTATCCCCCAGCGAAAGGGCATACCTTGCATGCCC
>NW_006408660.1:1857962-1896232 GCF_000296735.1 Chrysochloris asiatica
GGATCTCTTCCTTGGTGAAGTGTCTGTTCATGTCCTGTGCCCACTTTTTAATTGGGTTATTTGTCTTTTTCTTATAGAGGTGCTGAAGTTTCCTATATATTTTAGAAATGAGTCCCATGTCTGATGTGTCATTGCAAAGATTTTTTCCCATTCTATGGGTTCCTTTTTACTCTTCTGGTGAAGTCTTTTGATTCACATAAGTTTTTAATTTTTAGTATGTCCACTCATCTATTTTGTTGACTTTTGTTTGTGTGGTTTTCAAAATGTTTAGTAGTCTGTGTATTCCCTGAATTAGTGCCCTCACATTTGTCCTGAGTTTTTCATTGATGACCTTCAAAATTCTGGGATTCACATTTAGGTCTTTAATCCATGTTGAGTTGGTATTTGTATAAGGTGTGAGGTGAAGGTCTTGTTTCAATCTTTTGCATATCATTGTCCAGTTCTGCCAGCACCATCTGTTGAAGAGACCATCACCTCCCCATGCGATATATTTAGGTGTTTTGTCAAAAATCACTTGGTTGTATGTAGGTGGGTTAATTTCTGGATTCTCAGTTCTGTTCCATTGATCTATGTATCTTTCATTGTACCAGTACCAAGCCATGTAGTAAATTTTGAAGTCGGGGAGTGAGAGGCCTCCAACCTTTTTCTTCTTCTTAAGCAGTGCTTTGCTTATCCTGGGTCTCTCTCTGCTCATTTTGAGTTGTGTAAACGAAGGTCCCAAAAGCTCTGCTTCATTCGCATCATTATGGTCAACCCTACTTTGAGGAGGCAGCTCTTCCCCAATCGTATTTTGAGTGCCTTCCAACCTGAGGGGCCGTCTTTCAGCACTAAATCTGACAGTGTTCTCCTGCTATTCATAATGTTTTCATCTTCCAGCACTAGACCTGGCAATGTTCCACTGCTATTCATGAGGTTTTCAGGGACTGAACATTCAGAAGTAGTCCAGCTCTCCTTCCTAGTGTGTCTTAGTCTGAAGGCTCTGCTGAAGCCTGTCCACCATGTGTATGATCCTGCTGGTATTTAAAATAGCAGTGGAATCGCTTTCAGCATCACAGCAACATACAAGCCACCACAGTACAACACTCTGATAGGAGAGTGGTGGAAAATTTTGCTTACCTCGCTATCCAATTACTCACTATCATTACCACAATGCAATTAAACACCCAGCACATGTGGCAAAATTTTCCCGTTTATAGAACCAAGTGTGAGCGAGTGTATGTCGTGGCCCATTTGTTGTTAGTTGTGTTGAATTGGTTGATTCATGTCGACCCCATGTGTACAGAGTACACTGTGCTCCTTAGTGTTTTTAGGACTGTGACCTTTTGGAAGCAGATTGTTATTGTCATATGCCGTGGAGTCGGTTCTGACTCACAGCGACCCTGTACAGGGTTTCCGAGGCTGTAAATCTCTACGGGAGCAAAGTTACCAGGCCTTAATTTCAATGTGCTTCTGTGTGGATTCAAACCGTCCACCTTTCCATTAGTAGTTTAGTGCTTACCTATCGTGGGTTTATAGAGGGGTACAAAACAATGATGAACAATGTGATAATATCAAATAAAGTAGAAAATCCATAGACTCTTATGACCCAGCTTTTCCACTCCTGGTAAACTCCTGACCCATGTTAAGAAGAAGACACCATGAAATGCTCTTTACAACGTATTGGTAATAATGTGAAATTGGAAGCAAATTAAATGTTCCTCAAATAGGGTTATGAATTGTTGTCAGTGTTAAGTGTTTTTGAGTTGGTTCCGACTCATAGTGACCCTGTATAGGGTTTCAAGGAGTCCTGGTGTGGTTCAAGCTCACCAGTTGCTCCTTGGAAACCCTCTATAGGGTCACTATGGGTCGGAACTGACTTGATGGCACTTCACAACAACAATAGGGTTTCAAAGGGACAGCTGATGGGTCTAAACCGATAACTTCATGGTTCGCAGTCAAGCTGTTATCCGACAGCGCCACATTCACACAGTGGAAAAAAAAATTAGCAATAGAGAAAATAAAGGAACTAGAGCTAAGTTTATCAATATGGCTCAGCCTTTAAAATATAACAGTGCAGAAAAGACAAGTTCCCAAAGAATATGCCTACTGTGAGACTACTTATGTCTTTATGTTAAGTTGAAGTCATTCTGAACAATGCTACATCCTTTAAGTGCATGCATGGGAGTCCCTAGGTGGTACACACGTTTAAACACTCCGCTACTAACTGAAAGTTTGGTGGTTTAAACTCACCCAGGGACACCTTGGTAGATAGCTTTGGCTCTCCACTTCTGAAAGGTCATGGCTGTTGAGAACTCTAGGAGCAGTTTGCTCTGCATACGTGGGTATCATGAGTCAGAATTCACTTGATGGCAACTAACAATAAGTAGATGCATGTGTGGTGAGTGAAAATAGGAAAGCGTGCACTCGACTGATGGGCCCCAAATTCCCAATCATGGCTACTTTGGGGCTGGTGGAGGAGAAGGGGTGAAAACGGGATACAGAAGGATAGACCAGGGTTGTATTTCTTGAAAAAATCTTTTATCAGCTGTAGAAAAACTAAGATTTACCAAAGTTGCAAGAGAGGTGCTTGGTTGTTTTTTTGAGATGCTTTGAATATCTCATGGTTTTCAAAGAAAGAAAGAACTAGAAAATTCTCACCAGAATCCCCCCCCCCCCCAGGTCACGACTGTGTCATCTTTATCTGTGACAGATGTTACATCCCTCCTGATGACATCAAGCCTTTCTCATTTCTCCCCTCCTCTCAGGCTCTCTTTAAACTCTGGGGCTCCCCGGAGAGGTATCCCAAAGACATCCTGACGTATACGGAGCTGGTGCTGGACCCTCAGGGGCATCTGGTAGAGATGAATCGACTTCCGGGCGGAAATGAGGTAAGAGTGTCAGCTCTAGATGTGAGTCAATCTACACCAAAGTGTTCTCAGAGAAACACCTGTTTCCCGTGTGCTCCTTTCCTGTCAGGTGGGCATGGTCGCCTTCAAAATGCGGTTTAAGACCCGAGAGTATCCTCAAGGGCGGGACGTGATCGTCATCAGCAATGACATCACATTCCGCATCGGCTCCTTTGGTCCTGGAGAAGACCTTCTTTATCTGCGGGCATCTGAGATGGCCCGGGCAGAGGGCATCCCCAAAATCTACCTCGCAGCCAACAGTGGGGCCCGCATCGGCCTTGCAGAAGAGATCAAGCACATGTTCCAGGTGGCTTGGGTGGACCCAGAAGACCCCCACAAAGTAAGTCCCACTCAGCTAGCGTTGCACTCTCCTCAGGACAAGACAGATCTTTCTCTTTTTATGTCTGTCGTTTATTTCTGTTGGGTCAGCCCCCAACTCATGGTGACCCATGCCCAACAGAAAAAAAAAACACTGCCTGATCCTGTACCACCCCCCATGGTCACTTGCAGATTGGACTATTGTCACCCATAGGGTTTCCAGGGACTGATTTTCAGAGGTCTTTCTTCCTAGCCTGTTAATCTGTAAGCACTGCTGAACCCTTTCATGTATAAGGGGCAGTCAATAATCAGACACACGGTATGTCTGTGTCATTAAAATTCCATGGGTGTGGTGGTGAGGGAAAACAATGCTCGTGGGAGTGGGTGACAATGGAAGAAAGGTTGAGAAACACTCAAAGGGATCAAGAAAAGCATGAGGTTGGGTTAGTGAAATAACTTTTTTGTTGGAAGTGGATCACCAGATCTTTCTTCCGAGGTACCTCTAACCTTTCAGTTAGCAGTCAGAAGCTTGCTAGATCATTTGCATCAGGGACTCCAATATGTTATGAGCATGATGTTATAAGTATGATAATCCCAAGTTCTGCAGTGCTGACATTAAAAATAAATCAGTGGAGTCCTGGTGTGACACTGCAGGATAATGTGCTGGACTGCAAGGCCAGTTTGAACTGCAAGGTCGGCAGTTCAAATCCACCAGCTGCTCTTCGGAACCCCTATACAGGGTCGCTATGAGTTGGAACTGACTCGACGATACTAATAACAGCAACAACAATGAGAGTAGAGGAGCCCTAGTGGTACAGTGGTTAAAGCACTCAGCTACTAACTAAAAGGTTGTTGGTCTCGGAACCCACCAGCCTTTCCGTGGGAGACAGATGGAACTAACAGTCTGCTTCCGTAAAGATCTACAACCCTGGGAGCCCTTGTGGGCCAGTTCTGCTCTGTCCCTGTAGGGGTGCTGTGAGTTGAAATCAGCAAGGGGCTTTTGGGTTTTAATGAGAGGGGAACTGAATTCACAGCCTCATTTAAGTCTGTTTTTTAAGGGATTTAAATACCTCTACCTGACCCCACAAGATTACACCAAAATCAGCCCTTTGAACTCCGTCCACTGTAAACACATCGAGGAAGGAGGAGAATCCCGGTGAGTTGTTTATCAGTGATGTTAGCTGCTGTAACATTCACTCATTGAGTTGGCGCCTACTCAGGGAAACCTCCGTGCAGCAGAATTAAACATCGCCCGCCCTGGGCCATCTTCACGATTCTTGGTGTAGCCAAGTCCATGATGGGCAGTCACTCTGTATTTTCAGTGCCTCTCAGCCTGGGGGATCATCTGCCAGCACTGTGCTGATCACTATTCTGCTGTAAACTGTTATGAACTGAGCATGTCCTCATCTGGAGAAGGGAATTCCAGATTGCTCTCAGAGGGCTGTGGGGTAGGGGTGACATTGCAGTGAGGCAGACATCTCTGGGAGGATGAAACTGTTGAGACTGTCCCTGCCCTTTTTACAAAAGGTCAAGTCCAGCTGTGAGGGCTGCTCTTTCAGATCCCTCCTGTGTGCATCCTGGAGAGATTTGCCAGCCTCGAGTGTTTCTGAGCTAGAGCTGTTGTGAACTGTGCTTGGTTCTTGAAGGTACATGGTGACAGACATCATTGGGAAGGACGATGGCTTGGGTGTGGAGAATCTGAGGGGTTCAGGCACCATTGCTGGGGAGTCCTCCCTCGCCTACGAAGAGATCGTCACCATCAGCCTGGTAGGCTCCTCTTTCATTTTTCAATTTTTTTTATTATGGGAACTTTGAGATGATCACAGAACTAGAGGTAATAGATCATGGCCCCCTACCCTCACCCCATGCCCCCCACCAGCTTCAGTGACTCCCAACACTCTCCTTGTTTCTCACCCTTTTTACATGACCTCAGTACTATCATCACATCCAGCAAAATGAGCAGGAAGTCTTTCATATCAGTTTTCATATCACTGTGACCCAGTTCATGTTCAGCATTAACAGTTATTTCAGCAGGTGTACCTGCTTACAGTTGATTGGTTCGAATCAGGGTCCAGTCTCCTCCCATTTTAAAGATATTGAGTGTTTAGAAGAACTCTTCTCTGATTTTAACTGCCGTGGGATGAGCACCCTGCTCACCACCTCCTGTTGTTGTTTAAATGCCTGTGAGTTGGCTCCTACTCATAGTGACCCTGTATAAGGTTTCTGAGGCGTTTAAAATCTTTGCAGGAGCAGAAAGCTTCATCTTTCTCCCACAGAGCAGCTGGTGGGCTAGAACTGCTACCCTTGTGGTTCACAATAGAGCCACCGCCTTATCCAATAGAGCCACCGCCTCCTGTAGCTTTCCCCCAAATATTTTATTTCTGTTATTGTTATGGAGACCTAGTGTGGTGCTGTAGGATAAGCACTGGACTACTAATCACAAGGTCAGCAGTTCAACCTAACAGTCTGTCTTTGGAAACACTGTACAGGGTTGCTATGAGTTGGAACCAACTTGACGACACTTAATAGCAACACTATAATTTATTAGTACTAATAGTAGTAGTTCAAATCCACCAGCCACTCTTGAAAATACAGGGTTGCTATGGGTTGGAACTGATTCGACGGCACTTTACAACAGCATTAGTAAACTGTCATTGTTGGATCTTTGGTTCCAAGGTGGGAAAATGCCGGCTGTGGGCAGCATCTTTTTCAAGCTTGATGCTTACTTTGAAATAGTTTAAGACTCACAAGAAGTTGCAAAACAGTATTAATACTAACAGAGAGTGCCTGTGTGTGCCTTGCCCAGCTTCTTCCTGGGGTAATGTCTTCTGTAACCACGGTACTTTCCAGAACCAGGAAACGGAGCTCTTTCAGAATTGAATGTTTTCCTTGCACTTCCAGAGACTTCTGGTTGTGCAAGAGGCTGCTTGGTTTGTGAATGGCAGAGGTCAAAACGGCTACCCACACAGCCTCTTGAAGCAAGAGCTGGAATGTCCAGTAGCTGCTATTTATCTCACAGTATCTGCCTCTTTTCTGGATGGCCAACATCCAACCACTGGCAGAAAGAACCGGCCTCTATTTCTGCAGTTTGGCCCCAAATCAGGTTACCAGTGGCCAAGATGGAACTTCCCTTTGTGCCCGGGCTCCTGGGGTCTCCTTGCTCTGGGGGGTGGGGCACCCTTACAATTCAAAGGGGTCCTGTCTCCTCAGGTGACCTGCCGATCCCTAGGCATTGGGGCCTACTTGGTGAGACTGGGCCAGCGTGTGATCCAGGTGGAGAACTCTCACATCATCCTGACAGGAGCGGGGGCTCTCAACAAGGTGACTGGGCCAGGCCTATGGAAGCAGAAGTCCGGGGGGTAGGTGGGGCTGGCCTTGAGGATGGTTTTAACATTGTCTCTTGGGGGGTCCGGGCATGGCGCTGTAGGATAAGCACTGGACTGCTCACTGCAAGGATGGGGTTGAAACCCACCAGCCACTCCTTGGAAGCCATATATAGATAGGGTCACTGTGAATCGGAACTGGCTCCATGGCACACAACAGTAACTGGTGGAGTGGTTTTCTTCCATGAAACCAGACTCATTCCTAGTGGTGTGAGAACTGTTTCTCCAATGAGCCTCTTCTAAGGCAACAAAGCACCTTTATTAAACTTCTGTTTCACCCGTGCTCTGTGAGAGGATGGTTAGGATGTGCAGAGAGGAGCGAGACTGGGGGGTTTTCACAACAACCTGACAAGGGGCAAGCTAGAAAAGCACACAGCTCAGAGCCAGAGCAGGAGTTTGCAACCTGGACCCCCGTCTGCATCCTCTGAGATCCGTGGACTCTACCTCCAGAGGGTCTGGGGTGGGGCCTGAGCATTTGCATTTTCTAATGCTACTGGTCCAGGGACTATACATTGAGACCTTTTAAAAGCCACCAAAAATAGAGGCTTTATAGATAGCAACATGGAAAGTTTTTTTAAAGCGGTTAAAAAAAAAAAAGTAGAAAAGTAAGCTGTGTGAGCGCTGTGGTTCTAACTCTATAAAAACAGCAGACAGGTGTGCAGTGTTCCAAATTATTACAGCAGTAAAAGGACTCAGAATTTTGTGGTTCTGCAAAGTCTGTGGTTCAAACTCACCAGCCGCTCCTTGGAAACCCCGTACAAGGTCACTCTGAGTCGGAACCGGCTTGATGCCACTTAACAACAACAATATATATATGTTGACCTGATCTTGTGGTTCAAACTGATCTTGCGATCCAGCGCATTATCCTACAGTGCCACACCTGTACACGTGCTGGTGCCTGCGTGTAAGTCCCAAAAGTTCTGATGCAGTTCTTGGTCTGGGTTCAGCTTGGGCATCAGGATTATTGAAAGTACCCAGGGCGATTCTAGCATGCCACCAAGGTTGAGGACCACCAAGCTATAGATGAATTCCAGATATTTTCTAGATGGGTGAAATGGCCATGGGCTCCGGAGGATGATCCAGGCAGACCTCTGCTAACCATGTGGTATCAAACTAGGTCCTGGGAAGAGAGGTTTACACATCCAACAACCAACTGGGGGGTGTGCAGATCATGCATTACAACGGCGTCTCCCACATCACTGTGCCTGATGATTTCGAGGGCGTTTATACCATCCTGGAGTGGTTGTCGTATATGCCAAAGGTCAGTATCATCTCCTGCAGCTTAGAGCCTGGAAGATTCCATTATTGGGGACCAGACCAGATCACTTACTAATTATATCTCCATTGCCTGCTGGGTGGTGGGATGGTTGGGAGCAGGGAGTGCTCTAAGTGGGGTTGAGGACTGACTTCTCCTCATTCCTCTCTCCTCCTTCCCTGCTTTCTTGCCCTGGGCTGTTGCATGGTGCTGGTGGAGTGGGTTAAGTGATAGGTTTCTAACGGAGCAGTCAGATGTCCAAACCCACCAGCCACTCTGCAGGGGAAGTAGAGATTGTCTTCTTCCATAGATATGACAGCCTCAGAAATCTTATGGGGTAACCCCCTCTGTCCTATAGGGTCGCTATGCATCAGAATCAATAACATTGGGTTAAATGCCATCTGCAATGATATTATTCTTTACAGAGGGCTGGTCTTGACTCTCAACAAAGAGGCAGCATTGGACAAGAAGTTACGAGCTTTGCTGACAGTCTAGATTTGATTCTTAGCTTCCTCCTTAGTAGCCATGTGACCCTGGGCCAGTGCCTTTATCTCCCTGAACCTCAGTTTCCTTATCTGTGAAATGGCACCCATGCCATAGCATTGCTGTGATGATTGAATGAAATGAGGGACAGAGTCCAGCACTTAGTAGGCTTTCACCAAATTCAGCTGTTATGGAGTCAGTTGTGTCCCCCAGAAAGATGTGCCATCCAGCCTGGGTCATGATTCTCAGTGGTTTGACAGTTTATCATGATGTAATGAGGCAGTGATGCAGTTATATAATGCAACAGGAATTCAGTAGTGTAATGTGCCAGGGATGCAGTGGTGTGACATGGCAGGGATAACACACACACACACACACATGCACACACACACATACACACAAATTCAGTAGTGTAATGTGCCAGGGATGCAGTGGTGTGACATGGCAGGGATACAGCAGTGTGATGTGGCAGGGATGCAGCGATGTAATGTGGCAGTAATGGAGCAATGAGACGTGGCAATGATGCAGTGGTATGATATGGCAGGGATGCAGTGATGTAACATGGCAGTGATGCAGTGGTGTGATGCGGCAGTGATGCAGTGAAGCAATGCGGCAGTGATGCAGCGGTGTGACATGACAGTGATGTAATGTGGCAGTGATGCAGTGATGTAATGTGGCAGTGATACAGTGGTGTGACATGGCAGTGATGTAATGCGGCAGTGATGCAGTGGTGTGACATGACAGTGATGTAATGTGACGGTGATGCAGTGATGTAATGTGGCAGTGATACAGTGGTGTGACATGGCAGTGATGTAATGCGGTAGTGATGCAGTGGTGTGACATGGCAGTGATGTAGTGATATGATGTGGCAGGGATGCAGTGATGTAATGTGGCAGTGATGCAGTGATGTGATACGGCAGGGCTGCAGTGATACAGTGGTGTGACTTGTAGGACCTACTATCACCAGAAAAGAAGAGCCGAGAGTGGAGTGTATTCTTTGGCCTTGGGAACCCTGCCTTGAAAACCTTATAGACCCAGGGGAAGATTGATACCACAATACATGGAGATCTGCTAGGGACACCAGGTCCACTGATATTTACAGGAGACACGGACCTTTCACTAGAGCTAGTAAAGAAAGTGTCTCCCTAGAGCAAGCAGTCTGAATTCAAACTGCTAGCCTTCTAAATTATGAGAGAATGAATTTTTATTGCTCAGCTAATCCCAGACCTTGTGCCAAGAACTAAATATCATAAATGTCAGCATTTATTCCCTAGTGTTCTTTTCTCCACCCAGAGAGCTTTCCCACTGTGAGTTTTCCTAACTTTTATTCTCTTCTGCTACTTTTTTTTTTTTTTTTTAATATATCTGCCTTTAAAAAGAGTTTTTTCTCTCTCCTGACCTTCTTGTCTTTATTTCACTTCCCAGAATTGTTAAGTTCATCTGAACCTTGAAATACACTCAAAAGTAAATGAATTAGATTTCAAACAACTCTATGAGATGGCTAATCCCTGTATGCTATTTTTCAATCAGAAGAGTAGCTTCAAAGCCCTAGGGAAGGGGTATTGCTACATAACCAGGCATAATCATAGCCAGAGGAAGAAAGAATGCAGAATACATCACAGATATTGGAGACTGAGTTGGGTACCTGTTTTCTTTTCTAGGATAATCACAGCCCAGTGCCTATCATCACCCCCACTGACCCTATTGACAGAGAAATTGAATTCTACCCATCCAGAGCTCCTTACGACCCCCGGTGGATGCTTGCAGGAAGGCCTCACCCAAGTAAGTATAAAGCGTTCTGCCTGAGACCTGGGTCTCAGAGTTTCTTTTCTGGGTCCTAGGGTGAAGGATCACATAGGAGAAGCTTTGGTACCTGGTAAGGTATCCTACAGGGCACACCTGAGATCAAATGGAAGGGGATCTGAGATTTCATTCTGCTTTTTCTGAGCTGTGAACCAAGAAGGTATGAAACAGCCTCCAGTTACTTGAGCTGGTAGATGGCAGTGAGGAGCAACAAAGATCATGGCCTCCCAAACTGCCTCATGGTCCCATCGATGAAAAACTTCAGAATTTCAAAGAGATGACTATCTCTAGCTTCTTTCCATTCTTGTATTTGGCTAAGCCTTTATAAGAAGGGAACTCTGTGGACCTACCCAGGATGGGCAGCTTAACCTCTTACACACACATGTGCATGTGCACATGCACAGTTACACACATCCACATGTACACACATATATACACATGATACATAAGTACACACACAGGTATGTGTACAAACACTGGTGCACACATGGAGTGTGCATTTACATATGTACATGCAGGTGCACACGTACACAGGTGCACACATGTATGCACAGATAGGTGTGCACACACAAGTTGCATGAATGTGCACAGGCATATGTAGATGCACATATATACAGATGCATACTTGCACACAGATACACACAAGTGTACACACAGTGCCTGCATACACACAGACACACGCAGGTGCATACATACATAGGTGCATACATACATACACAGACACACACAGGTGTACACACAATGCCTGCATACACACAGGCACACACAGGTGCATACATATACAGGTACATACGTACACACACTGACACACACAGGTGTACACACAGTGCCTGCATATACACAGGCACACACAGGTACATGCATGCACAGGCTTGTATGTGTGTATACACACACACACACACACACACACACGTACATTCAGGCACACAGGTATCCACACAAGGCACATGCATGTGCACACCCATACAGAAATTCACACTTGTATACATAGGTGCACGCATGTTCTCTCTCTTTAAAGGCGGAGGTATCTTTTTTTATTCTGAGCAAACAGAACAGAACAGGAAAGCTGAGCTACCCCATTACCAGAAACCCCTGCCTAGAATTTCATAGGCTGCTCCCTGAAGCAAACATGCTGGTCCAGCTGCAGGGCTGGAGCAGTGACCCCCAGGCCAGCAGCGTGTTTCTCCCTCTCTCCATTTCTATTAGACTTTCCCATCTGTGAGCACTCAGGGACTTGACTCTGACAGACAGCTTTGACCTCAGGTCCTGTAGTTTTCAGACATCTGGCCTCCTATATTGTAACTGAGACCTTGTCTGAGGCTCATCTCTGATCCTCAGACTTTATCATTTATACCAGGGTTTGGATGTAGGGTAGCATTTCCTATATGTTCATAAACGTTCTTTGGGAAATTAGAGACTTTCTTCCCAGTGGTCTTTGTGAATTGTTCGTTGGACCATCCTCATGGTGACCTCTGCACAACAGAATGAAACACTGTCTGGGCCTGTACTATCTCACAGTTGTTGTTGTGGTTGTGAGCCCATTGTTGCTACCACCATGCCAATCCATCTCATTGGGGATCTCCCTTTTTTTTTGCTGACCCTCCACTTTTCCAAGCATGGTGTCCTTCTCCAGGGCTTTGTTCCTCTTGACAACATGTCCAAAGTCTGGCCTCCTCATTTCTAAGGCGCAATCTGGCTACACTTCTTTCTTCCAACACAGATGTGTTTGTTTTTCTGGCAGTCCACAATACCTTTAATATTCTTCATCAACACCTTAATTCAAATGCATCAGTTCTTCTCCAGTCTTCCTTATTCATTGTCCAACTTTCACATGCTCATCAGGTGAACGAAAATACCATGGCTTGGGTCAGGCGCACCTTACTCCTCAAACTGACATCCTTCCTCTTGAACATTCTTGCTTAATGCAGTATGTCGTTTGATTTCTTGACTCCTGCTTCTATGAACATTGATTGTAGATCCAAGCAAAATGAAGTCTTTGACAACTTTGATCTTTTCTTCATTTAGCATGAAATTAGCTAATGCTACCCAAGAAAATCAAACCCACCCATCCAGTTGATTCTGACTCATAGCAATCCTGTGTCGTGTTTCCAAGGCTATAAATCTTCATGGGGACAGATAGTCTCCCTCGGAGTGACTGATGGAT
Source organism: Chrysochloris asiatica (assembly GCF_000296735.1). Taxonomy (NCBI): domain Eukaryota; kingdom Metazoa; phylum Chordata; class Mammalia; order Afrosoricida; family Chrysochloridae; genus Chrysochloris; species Chrysochloris asiatica. The sequence continues at coordinate 1,870,254 of NW_006408660.1, forward strand.
TTGAACTGCTGACCTTACAGTTAGCAGTCCAGTGCTTATCCTCCAGCACCACCAGGGCTCCTTAGCTAGTGCTGCTGACACACACACTACAAGTTGGGTGGTTATACCGAATAGATACGTATTATTTACACAGTTCTGGAGTTTAAATTAGGGGCGATTTCTTCCTTGTGGGTAGCCCTGGACCATCTTTGGTCCTTGGTGAGCCTCATTCTCTCCCAGTATGTGCCTAAAATTATCGAGCCTGCCCTTTCTTTAATTCCAAAGGGATAGGTTGGTGTGGCTTATCAACTTAACAAAGAATTCCCTATTTCCAAATACCCACAGATATAACCCTTTGCTTTTGAGTCAATTCTAACTCAATTCTCCTTTTATGGGAAACATGGTGATAGCTCTTCTTGCTACTTAGCAAGAGCAGGCAAGGGCTGAGCTTAGGGTCTTGGTGTGTTAAGCATCAAGGACGGTGGTCCAGGCAGATGTCCCGTGTAGGCTAAATTCCCAGTTTGGTATGTATTTGAGGGGTCTAGTCTTCAGCTGGGCATCCTGATCTGGCACTGTGGGTTAATGCGCCAGACAGCAAAGCCGTTTGAACAGCAAGGTTGGCAGTTCAAGCTCACCAGCTGCTCCTTGGAAACTCTATGCAGGGTCGCTATGGGTTGGAACCAACTCGACGGCACTTCACAAACAAAACAAAGTCTTCAAGTGCACCTCAATGTAAAGAAAACCAAAATCCTCACCACTGGACCAATAAATAACATCATGATAAATGGGGGAAAGATTGAAGTTGTCAAAGACTTCGTTTTGCTTAGATCAACAATCCATACTTACAGAAACAGCAGTCAGAAATCAAAGGACATATTGAATTAGGCAGATCTGCTGCACAAGACCTCTATAAAGTGTTCAAGAGCCAGGATGTCTGTTTGAGGACTAAGGTGCACCTGACCCAAGCCATGGCATTTTCAATATGCATGTGAAAGTTGGACAGTGAATAAAGAAGACAGTAGAAGAATTAATGCATTTGAGTTATGGTGCTGGAGGAGAATATTGAAAGTACCACAGGCTGCCAAAAGAATGAACAAATCTGTGTTGGGGGAAGTACAGAGTGCTCCTTAGAAGCCAGAATGGCCAGACTGGGTCTCTCATGCTTCAGACATGTTATCAGGAGGGACCAGCCCCTGGAGAAGGACATTATGCTTGGTAAAGTGGAAGGGTCAGTGAACAAGAGGAAAACACTCCCCTCCCCCAACGAGATGGACTGACACAGTGCCAACAGCAATGGGCTTAAACAGAACAATTGTGAGGCTGGGGCAGGACCAGACCGCGCAGTGTTTTGTTTGCTGTGCATAATGCCTCTGTGAGTTGGACCTGATTCTGCGGCACCTAACAACTACAACAAGTCTTGGGGTACAGGTCCCTGGGCTGTCAGGTTCGTGGCAGGTGTGTACTTTGGGGGCTATAGTCTTGGAGTGCAGGTCTTAGACTATCAGTATGGATGGGCTGCTGTCGCAGAGATTGTGACCTGACCCCTCTCTCTCCCGCCTGCAGCTCAGAAGGGGGCCTGGCAGAGTGGCTTCTTTGACCAGGGCAGTTTCCGGGAGATCATGGCGCCCTGGGCCCAGACTGTGGTGACGGGACGTGCTAGGTAACTTGTGGCCGGGAGCGGGGTGCCCACACCTGACCTCAGCAGGCAGTAGAACACCTCCTAGTTCCCAGAGACACTTTTCTGAATGACACCTGATTCAAGAGCCCAGTCCCTTGTCCCTGTCAGTCCCCAGGAGTAGTGGTCTCTAATCATGGGGGTTCCTGGGTGCTCTCCCCAGAAAGCTACAGGGCACTCAACCATAGACCACATTTCAGGAGGGCCGCAGGCAGGAAGCCCACCTCACCCTGTCACTGGGAAAAGGATTGAATGTTTTTGGAGTGGAGTGACAAATCCTTGGTGGTGGAGGAGAGGCCCAGCTACCAGAAGGTACCCCATGTATTGAGCCCCCTTAGACTCCTGCTGTGACATAGAAGCCACCAGTCCAGGTCAAGCCCTAGCTCTGTCATTCACCTTTTCTGAGCCTCCACATCCTCATCTGTAAAATGGGCATGACAATCTTACCCCAAAGAATTGTTGTAATGACCAGAGACAGTAATCTCTGTAAACTGCTTCCAGTACCATAAACATAGGCGCTGCTGATCGGAATGTTATTGCCTAAGCAGAGTCACGGTGTGGCACTGTTGGACAAGCACTGGACTGTGAATCACAAGGTCGGAGGTTCAAACCCACCAGCCGCTCCTCGGAAATCCTATTCAGGGTCGCTATGAGTTGAACTGACAAGACAGCCCTTAGCAACAAGAACAAGCATAGTACTGGTACTAAACATAGTATTGGTATTTAGTAGCTTCTCAATTAATGGTTATTTATTAAAAAATGTAAACCTGAGATTTAAGTGTTTGCCTTCCCCCATGTGGGAGCGCTTCCTGTGTGTGGAGGTTTTACCTACCCCCTTAACCCCCCAGTGCCATGTGAAGTTAGGTGACAGGATGTGGCCACAGACAGGGTGCCGGCCCCTTGCAAGTGGCAGTGAGTCGCTTTCAGGTTAAACATCCCTCCCGGCCCTTTCAGATGTGACTTGGGGTCTAGCCCTGCCCTGCCCTCTGGGTATTAGCTACTGGTTACACGTGTCACGATTTAAAGTAATTAAAATGAAGGAGGTGTGTGTATTCAGCACCTTTGGCTCACTCGCCACATTTCATGGGCCTGCGTGGCTTGTAACTGCGCTCTTGGGCAGATACAGAGTGTAGCCACCATGGAGTTGGTTCTGATGGGTGCTGTGGCTCCAAACACCCCCAGCCCACCCCAATACCTCCTGTCTAACAGGCCAGGACCAGACAGGACCATTTCTGTCTCCCAAGGTGTGGGGCTCTTATCACTGTGGCTCTTTCTATGCCTCCCAATAAAAGAATCCACCAGACTGAAGCAGCTTCCTCTCCCGCATGCCCTCATCCCAGTCACTAGTACACAGCAGGTCAGCCAGGATGGGTGACTCACACGCCCCTCCAGGGTGCCCTGGGGTGCTCTCAGCTTGCTCACCTGTGCTCCACCTTCCAGGCTGGGGGGCATCCCTGTGGGAGTGATTGCTGTGGAGACGAGGACTGTGGAGGTGGCGGTCCCGGCAGACCCCGCCAACCTGGATTCTGAGGCGAAGGTGAGGGGCGGATTCTAGTTCATTGTCCTTCCTGCTGGCCTTGTGGTCCTGTTGCTGTCCTTCTAGTTCAGAGGTTAGGGAGAAAGCATGAGGTGCATCCTGGGCCCTCTGGTATTCTGTACGAAACGGACAGTTCCTACACTGCCTTCCCTTCTTCTTCAGAGGAGCTCCCTAGGAGATCCTGGGTGGGCAGACAGCTAATACACTCAGCTGCTACCCTAAAGGGTAGAGGTTTGAGTCCATCCAGAGGTACCTTGGAAGAAAGGCCTGGCTATCTACTTCTGAAAGAACAACCATTGAAAACCCTGTGGAGCACAGTTCTTCTCTGACACACACGGGGTGCCATGAGTCAGGATCAACTTGCCGCAAATCCATGGTTTTTAGGGGCCCCTCCAGTCCTTCACCCACACTTGCTGCTGTTTCTAGTCTATAACCCATGCCAAGGGGCTCAGAAGTCAGAGGCCACGGGCCAGTACCAGCTTCACTGCTGATTCCATGCAGCCTGGCTCCTTCGTGAATGCAGTTTGTCCACCTGTAAATGGAGTCAAGGGACCCTCCAGGGTTACCGAGGGTCCTAAGTAGACAGCCTAGCAAGGTGACCCTGGGAGGCCTGCGTCGGCGTTGGTTCCTGTTCTGTGGCGCTGCACCTGAGTCTCTGCGGGAGATCCTCACCCCGGACTCTGCTTTCAGCTCATCCAGCAGGCGGGCCAGGTGTGGTTCCCAGACTCAGCCTATAAGACAGCCCAGGCCATCAAGGATTTCAACCGGGAGAAGTTGCCCTTGATGATCTTTGCCAATTGGAGGGGGTTCTCCGGTGGCATGAAAGGTAAGGCCTGTCCCCCAAGGTCGCAAAACCACGAGGCAGGGCCCAGCAGCACTGCTCTGTGCACAGCTTTGTTGTCTCAGCTGAGCCTCCCTGCAGCCCTGCAGCCAGGAGACACTTTGGGTACCATTGCCCCGCTTTAGGATGGGAAGCTGAGGCTTGGAAGAAATGTGTGGCTTGCCAGAGGTCCCAGCTGGCCTCTTTCCCACCCTGGTCCCTGTGTATTGAGTGACTGGACACGGCCTTGCCTGGTGTAGAGTGAGGACAGGGAGTCTCCTCTGCTTCCCTGATGGGCTGCTGTGAGCTTGGTGTTGTTGAGATGTTGTTGAGTCTTTCCACTCATGGGGACCTGGTGTGACAGAATACAACCGCCCATAGGGTTTTCTAGATAGTCATCTTTATGAGGTTAGATTCCCAGGCCTGTTTTCCCAGTGCCACTGGGTGGGTTCTAACCACCCACTTTTGGTGCGAGCCTTGTTCCTTAACCATTGCACCACTAGGGTCCTTCCAGTGACCCTGTAGTTATGAAGATGCATTTAACCACCGAGCACATTTTGAAATACATTGGTACTTGACTTGGTCTTAAAGAGCCGGATTGGGAGATGGGCAGATCCAGACTGCATCCTTGCCAGTTCAGTTTCCCTTCTTTATGAAGGGATAAGAAGAAGACCTGCCTCAGAAGACTGAGATAAGAATGTGATGAACCCATTGCTTGATGTGCTTGCTGAGGGCCCGGCCCTGTGTTAGTTCCTTCATGCAAACAGTTTGCTCTGGGCTACAAACCTAAAGCTTGGAGGTTCAGACTCACCTAGTGGCACCACAGAAGAAAGGTCTGGCAATCTGTAATCTTGCATAAAGATTATTGTGATTAAGTGCATCGAGTCCGTTCCAACTTATAGTGACCCTGTATGGGGTTTCCATAGCTGTAAATCTTTTTGGGAGCAGAAAGCGTCATCTTTCTCCCACAGAGGGGCTGGTGGATTTGAACCCCCGACCTTGTGATTAGCAATCCAGTGCTTATCCTACATCACAGCAAACTCTATGAAGTAGTTTGCTCCAAAACACATGGGGTCGTCCATGAGTCAGGATTGACTGGAGGGCAATGGGATTGTTGGGTGTTTGGTTTGGTCACTATGTAGAGAGCCTAAGATCTTAGAGGGACACATCTTGGTGAAAGGAAGGACCACACGTTCATCAGCAGGGGGAAGGGCCAATGTTAGCGTTGGGTCGGGTTGCTGGTGTCTCTGAGCCAGAGCTGGAGGGAACCTCAGAGGATAGTTCATCCCCAGTCCTGCTGCAGATGAAAAAACTGAGGCAGAGTGCGTGACTTGTCCTAGGTCACATGCTGTGTCACATGCTCTGCCTGGATCAACTTCCTGACCCCCTTGAGGGATTTTGTGCTAAGAGTGCTGAGGTCTGAAGCTCTTAACAAATCGCTGCTTTACGTTTCAGACATGTACGACCAGGTGCTGAAGTTTGGGGCGTACATTGTGGATGGCCTCAGGCAGTACAAACAGCCTGTCCTCATCTATATCCCACCCTATGCGGAGCTCCGGGGAGGCTCCTGGGTGGTCCTGGACTCCACCATCAACCCCCTGTGCATAGAAATGTATGCCGACAAAGAGGCCAGGTAGGTGCTCACCTCCGTCTGGCCCAGCCTTCCCTCCTTCTCACCTGTGAGCCACTGGCTGGGGATCTCAGGAGTGTTCTGAGTGTCTGAAGGATGAAGACTGCCCTGTGTCTCGAACCTGAAATTTGCAGCCAATGTGTGATTAGATTTCCTCAGAGAGTTGGTGACTGGAGCCCAAAGGTAATGGAGGAATTATTATTGTTTTATACCATACTCTCCCCTGCTTCCTAAGAAGTTTACAATAAAAAATAAAAGGAAAGACCAAAAGCCCCTGAGCTTAGGAGGAAAACAGAAATGCAGCGAGTCACCTAGCTCTCAAAACTATGAGTGTCCATCATGGTTGTGTTTTATTCGTCTTATCCTCCAGTGTCTGGAGTCCTGCTGTGGCACTGTAAGGTAAACACTTGACCATAAGGTCGGTTTGAACCGTAAGGTCAGTGGTTCACACCCACCCGTCACTCCTCATAGTCAGAACCGACTCGACGGCACTTAACAACAGCAATCCACCAGTGTCAAGCACAGCGCCACTCTGAGGACACACTGGCCAAACAAATGACTAAATAAATACTCTCATGAGAAGATACCAGCAATAATGACACCTTCCTTAGGAGGAATCTGTCCCTCACAGAAGACAGTGACAGTAACACCACACAGATAGTAGGGACTGAGGACCGACTGAGTTATGATGATATACTAGGTGTTGCGCAAGTTAAAAAATCTTCAAAAGTAGTTTTGTCCTAAAGGTAAGCACTCTATTCCTATGTCTAGGGCAAGTGGTTAAGTGTTCAGCTACTAATGAAGAGGTTGGTGGTTCGAACCCAATCAGAAATGCCGCCGATGAAATGTCCGCCAATCTGCTTCTCCAAGGCCACAGCTCTGTAAACTCTATGGGACAGTTCTGCACACATGCGGACTTACCTAGTATCAGATCCTATTTGATAATTGGTTTGTTGGTTTTTATTCCTGTGTCCAAGCCTTCATCCATTCATTAAATCAGTGATTATTAAACACCTCCTGTTTGCAAGGCACTATGTTAGGTTTTGGTATTGGCCAGGAATATTGGACATGTTGCCAGAAGAATAAACAGATTTCTCTTGGAAGAAGTACAGTCTGAATGCTCCTTATAGGAGCAAGGATGGCAAGACTTTGTCTCATGTACTTACAACATGTTATTGGGAGGGGCCAGTCCCTAGAGGAGGATATTATGCTTGGTAAAGTAGGTCAGCAAAAGAGAAGATCCTCAATGAGATGGATTGGCACAGTTGCTGCAACAATGGGTTCAAATGTAATTCTATTGTATGGAGTGTCCCTATAAGTGGGAGCCAATTCAGTGCAGTGGTACCTACCACCAACAGCATGCCAGGCATTGTGATATGGGGGCAAACTAGCCAAGCCTGGCCTGCCTTCTGGTGCTTAGACCTTTGTGGGGGTTTACTAAGGGCAGCCTTCTGAGAAGGCTCAAGACAGCAAACAGCCTCAGATGGGGTTCTCATGAACTCTTCACTCTGGCCACACACAGTGATGCAGACAGAGAAAGAGCTTACAGCTCCTGGCTCCCTTGCTTTCCCTCCTTTACCAGCTATCCCTGGCTGAATTCCCATCCCTGCCTCTTCTTTTTCAGGGGCGGTGTTCTGGAGCCAGAGGGAACCGTGGAGATTAAGTTCCGAAATAAAGAACTAATAAAGGCTATAAGAAGGATCGACCCAGCTTACAGGAAGCTTATTGAGCAGCTAGGTGAGAGGGTCTGAAACACATCACCTCTCAGAGGTCCCAAGAGGCCCCACCAGCTCATTGCTTGGAGGTTTCTAGTATGTTCTAAAACGAAGACGTACCAAAACACAGTTGTAAGGTTGTGAGCTATTTCAAGTGGTATCCCAAATAGTACATTGATCCTTTTAACATGTGGTGGTTATGTGCTATGGAATGAGTTCCGATTCATAGTGACCCTGTATAGGGTTTCTGAGGCTATAAATCTTTACGGGTGCAGAAAACCTCATCTTTCTCCTGTGGAATGACTGATAGTTTCAAACTGCTGACTGTGAGATTAGCAGCCCGACTCTTAACCACTACGCTACCAGAATTCCTTTTTAACATATATATATGCATATGTATGTATATAAAAAAGGAGCTCTGGTAGCGTAGTGGTTACGAATCGGGCTGCGAACCTTAAGGTCAGCGGTTCGAAACTACCAGCTGCTCCGCAGGAGAAAGATGAGGCATTCTACTCCCGTAAAGATTTACACCCTCGGAAACCCTGTATAGGGTCGCTATGGGTCGGAACCGACTCGACAGCACATAACAACAACAACAATGTATATAAAAATATATGTGTGTGTGTGTATATATATATATATTGGGGTCCTGGTGTGGCCCTGTAGGATAAGCACTGGACTGCTAACCACAAGGTTGGTGGTACAAACCTACCAGACACTTGGCAACCCTATACAGGGTCGCTATGGGTTGGAGCTGACTTGATGGCACTTAACAATATGCATATATATATGGTCACTATGAGTCATAGTATATACACACACACACATACACACATATATTTACAGTGCTGTAGTGAATTTATTTCTTTGCATACAGAAAATAGAGAAACTAAAGTATTTGGGCCAATGAAAAACATCAGAATCAGAATTTTGGTGTCAAAACGTCCCTTTAGAATTTCTAATCAGATGAGTATTTTACTAATTTTTTTTGAATGGTAGGTTTGTTTCACTTGTGTTATTTACATGTAATTCTCTTTAAATGTGTGTATTAAGCGGCAAGGTTTATATAACTGCAACTCAGGATTTATGTGTGTGTGACTGTAGCTCATAGAATGAGTTGGGAAGTAGTCCCACTTTTATTTTCCGAGTGCGTGTAGAATTGATATTTCTTCTTTAAGTATGTGGTCGGAGTTTTCTTCTTAGCTGTTCATGGAACTCTGGTGGTGCTGTGGGTTAGGCATTGGGCTGCTGACCACAAGTTTGGCAGTTCAAACCCACTAGCCACTCCTCAGGAGAAAGATGAGGCTGTCTGCTCCCGTAAAGATTTAAAGTCTTGAAAACCCTAGATAGGGTTGTTGTGAGTCAGAGTCTACTCCTTGGCAACGGGTTTTGTTTTGTTTTTTATAGGGCTATTTAGGTTACCTGTTACATCTTGGATGAACTTTGGTAGTTTGTGTATCTCAAAGGATTTGTCCGTTTCGTTTAAGTTGTTTATAATATGAGTTTAAAATTTCCCTTATTATATATAAGATTTCCTGAAAAAGAGGTATGATACAAGGGAGCTGATGAAAAGTTGCATGTTGAATGCCATCTTAAAATCCATGAGTACATTTCTGATACTGTGTGAGCAGCCTTGATAGGGAGGGGTCACATCAGCATGAAAGCTGAGGCCTCTTATGGGGCATATCCCACAGGCCCTGATTCCACTGCACATGGCTATCTTCCATGGTCTCCTTGAAGACCCCCAAGCTGACCAGTTTGTCTGCTTGCCCCTAGGGAAGTCTGACCTCTCTGACAAGGACCGCAAGGACCTGGAGAGCCAGCTGAAGGCCCGGGAGGACTTGCTGCTTCCTATCTACCACCAGGTGGCGCTGCATTTCGCCGATCTGCACGACACGCCTGGCAGGATGCTGGAGAAAGGAGTCATTTCTGTAAGAGCCGGCCGCTGCACAGGGCATGTGAATGACCCATCCCGAGGTCACCTGGTGTCCTTCACATGGAGGGTCTGCGATGGGGCTGACCCTGCACATTAGAATCATCTCAGGAACTTATATAAGTCCACAATTAAATGATATTATCTGGAGGTGGGAGCCAGGCATCAGTATCCCTTTAAAGATTCCCCTTAGATTCCAACAAGCATCACTGGTCTCACCTCTGGGAGTTCCTGAGTGGCATAAATGGCTAAGCACTGGACAGTAGTGTTGGTTCAAGACCACCCAGAGACACCTTAGAGATAAACCTGCTTCTGAAAGTTCGTAGCCTTGAAAACCTTGTTTACTCTGTACACGTGGGGTCCCTGTGAGTCAGAATTGACTTAGCAACACTGATGACAACTATCTAACATCTGTGTTTATAACCAGCCAGTCATCTGTACTAGGGTCTGGATTGGAGCCATTGTTCCTGCCCACCCTCCACCCAGTCACTTAATGGTTCACCCCAGGCCCTGTTCTTGTCAGCTTCTCTCATTCTGCTTCCCAGCTGACTTAAACCCTTTATGATTAAGAGCTTACTAGTAGATGCCCCGAAAGAAAGACCCGGTGATCTGCTTCTGAGAGATCACAGCCTTGAAATCCTGTGGCGTGGTTCTGTTCTGCACACACTCGGTCACTATAAATTGGGGGTCGACCGTGGCTCTGCATAAGCCTAGGTCCTGGTTCAGCTAGGTTTGTGTGGGGACCAGTTTCACCTGAGGCTGTGGGCGGCAGTCTGGTCCACCTCTCCAAGCCTCAGCCACCTGGCCTGTCAAACAGGAACGGTCACAGGATCGTCCAGTCTCCTCCTGCCCTCACCAGGGGCTCAGGTCTGGCCTTGTTGGCAGGACATCCTGGAGTGGAAGACGGCGCGCACGTTCTTGTACTGGCGCCTTCGCCGCCTGCTGCTGGAAGACCAGGTTAAGCAGGCGGTCCTGCAGGCGAGTGGGGAGCTGAGCCACGAGCACACCCAGTCCATGCTGCGCCGCTGGTTCATGGAGACCGAGGGGGCCGTCAAGGTAGGCCTGGGGCTACTCTGGGGGCGCAGCAGGCACCCCAGGGCTGTGGTTTGGTGGACCCCTCTCTGAAGCTGCCGCTGCCTCCCGCCAGGCCTACCTGTGGGACAACAACCAAGTGGTGGTGCAATGGCTGGAGCAGCACTGGCAGGAGGAAGACGGCCTGCAGTCCACGATCCGAGAGAACATCAAGTACCTGAGGCGCGACTTTGTCCTTAAGACCATCCGAAGGTGAGCGGCCGCCCCACCTGCCCACCCTCTTTGTTAGCATGTACCGGAGCCAGGATTCAAGTGCCTGAATCCCCAGCAGCCACTTACACCTCCACGCTATATGGTCCCTGGGATCTCGGCCTTAATGCCCACTTCCCCACACATCCACCAGGGGAGGCACAGAGCCTGGGGGTGCGGGTGTGTTAGGATGAAGTAACTTGTCCGAGTCATGGTTGGAACAGAACTCAAGAGTTGGGGTTTGCCTCCTTCTCTGAGTCAGTGTTGCCAGAGAGCTGCTCCCCTGTTTGGGAGTCCTCTGTGTGATTCCTGGTGGAGCACATGGGACCCCACTTGCGGGATGACAGGTTTGAGGATGTGCTTGGTTTCAGGTGTCACAGCTAGTGACCAGCAGAGCCAATTCTCCCACTGTGAGACATTTTGCTCACCAGACCTCACATCCCCCATCCTCCCTAATCCCATGACCACAGCAGGAAGGGGCTGGGAGCTTCCCCCAAGGCCGCCCTATACCGAATGGCAGACCCCCACCCCAGCCTGTCTCTCCCCACTGCAGCCTGGTCCAGGAGAACCCCGAGGTGGCCGTGGACTGCATGATCCATTTGAGCCAACACGTCAGCCCTGCCGAGCGGGCCCAGGTTGCGCACCTCCTGTCCACCATGGAGAGCCCAGCCTCCACCTGAGCTGCCCTTCCACTCACAGGATGACGGGCCAGAGAAAGCAGGCCGCCATCCTCGAGGACAGAGGAGCAGGGCTGCCACCCACTCCCGTCTCAATAAAAGGCTCAGGGTTGCCCCGCAAGCAGCAACAGCCTCCACTCCGCCGTCGGGAGTGTGCGTGGCTTTGTCTCATCTCTGGAGACCACATTTCGCTGCCTTGGTGAATTGAACCAGCCTCACCCCACCCCCCCAGTTTACTCTCGCTTCTTGGCACCAGGCTTGTGGGATCCAGGTATACTCCAGGCCTGTTTTCTATCATATTATGAAATCTTTTTATTTTTTTACTCTTGATGTAAGGATCCTGAATATTTCAGTACCACAAACAGGCCAAGGAAAGAAAAATGTGGACAAGAGAAGACCTACTTTTGAAAGGATACCAACTCAGCCATTGTCTAGATGCCCAGGAAGGATTGTTGTCAAGTGCTGTCGAGTCAGTTGCAACTCATTAGAGACACTGTATTAGGGTTTCCAAGGAGCGGCTGGTGGGTTTGAACTACCAACTGTGTGATTAGCAGCCATTGCTGATTTTACAGAGCCACAAAGGTGGAGTCTTTTGGACTGAGAATAGAATGATGTATTTCCCCATACCGTCCCTAGGGTGCTCAGGACCCTGGGTCTGCCATTTCTCTTCCAGAGTACAAGGATCACCTCTCACCCTCCCTGCATCACCAGACGTGCTTGTGATGGTCACTCTTGGTCCCATCCCTCAGCAGGGCCTCCTCGAGTCCCCATCCAGCCTCACCTGTTGCCTTGACCTTCATTACTGGATCAGGTCCCTAGGGGCAGAGCTGTTGGCTCCCAGGGACTGCACAGTGTATTGAGAAATGACTTAGCAATACCCCCAGCAGTGTTAACTCTGAAAGCTGTATAGCTCCCAGGGCCTGGGGTCCTCAGCCCCCCTACATCCCTCCTCCCTGGTCAGCCCAGCTACTGGCGATGGGGGCAGTTAGCTGTCATGTGTATGGTGAGTGTAGTGGACAGTCGGAGGACACTGAATCTCACATTTGGAAGGGGGATCACCCAGGGAAGAGGCACAACATAAGCCAGATGCTTGAGGATGTCAGAGTTTCAAATGAGAAGTCTGGCCATCGGCCAATGACAGCCCTGGTACGTGAGGGTGATGTGGGGACAGTGGGAGGTGACTGTCCTCCATCATACTGTCCTGAGCACAGCGGGGTGGGAGGGGAGGAGCCACTGCTGCTTTGGAAAGTGAGGGTGTCATGGTTTGGGGACAGACCAGTGATGACTCCAGCTGAACAGAAGAAATGATAGGAAATACGCACAATAAACTATTTTTGAAGGAAGCCTTTGCCCTGGTTGTTGGTTTATTTTCTGGAGCAGAAAACGCAGTCATCCTTCCTGGTGGTCCTCACTAAGCTTGTCCTCATACAATATCTAAGCCGCCGAGTAAGTTCAGTTCCTTGTCATGGGAGGTATTCAAGGAGCAGCTGGGGCTCCCATGGGGATGCTGGTAACTGAGCTGAACCAGCTTCAGGGTTTCAAATCTGGTTTTTTAGTTGCAGAAACTTTTGCCAATTTGACAATGTTTGTATCATTCAGTGACATTGAATGCATTCATCATGTTGAGTAACCATCCCCCTACCCCCCCTTTTTTTTTTTTTTATTTAAGCATTGGAAGGCTTTGTTAAAAAAAAACAGAACAAAACACCAACCAAAGCCTGGTAACTAGTATGAATGTCTGCCTTGAGCATTCTGCTCTTTTAAGAACTCTATGGGATCAAACTGAAGAGCAACTCGAAAGGTTAGATAGGTACCTTAGGGGCAGTGAGTTTATGTTTATGGGGGACGAACAACTCAGACAAGAAAGGAGAGAGAAAGCTTGCATAACTCTGAGAACATCATCAATGTCATTGAAATGTACATATGGAAACTGCTGAATTGGAATATGCTTGCACGTGTATTTTCAACAACAAAATTTAAAACAGAAAACAAAGCTGAGTCCATAAAGCCTAGAAAAGGGAGCTGCTGTGGAGGAAAGGGGAAGGGAGTCCAGGAAGGTTTTCCCGTGCAGTCTCCACCCCCACCCCACCCACCCTCTCTCAATTCCTCCTCCTGCTCCGCCAGATTGCAGACCGGAACGCCAAGCACAGTGTGAAGATGCCGGTCCACAGTCACACAGGGACACAGCTGGGAAGCGAATCAACTCTGTGGACTTCAGACTCCTGCCTCACATGCTGGAAGGAACACGTTGGACAGTGACCGCGTGTACAACGGGACCGATACTGTGCCCTGTCTATGCCATCCTGTGGTGGCTGCAAACCAGACCATTGTGATCCATTAGGGTAATCCCTAATGACTGATACTCTGCGGTGGATTGGCAGGCCTTCTTAGCTTTATTCCCAAAGCGCTGCCGCTTCCACTGACGGATGGGTAGTTGAATATGAGGTGTGTTGGTTGGGTATGGACCCCTGGCAGTGCCCGACATGGGACCTTTATTACAACAATGTACACATCATAATTTATTGGGTCCCAGCACATAAAACGGTGCTGGTCAGGGCGCACAACACAGGCTGTTTCTAAAGTTCTCTATGGAATGCCCCAGAATAACTGTAGTTGTTTTCAGTAAGTCAGCTGAAGTCAAGGCGCCCCTTTGTGTTACAGAGTAGAACTGCTCTGTGGGTTTTCTTGGCTGTCATCTTCATAGAAGTAGCTTCCCAGGCCTTTTTTCTGGATGGGTTCCAACAGCCAACCTTTGGGTTAGCAGTCAGTCTCAAACCACTTGTGCCTCCCAGGCTCCTTTCCCAGAAACGGGAAAGACTTAACGAAGGTCTTTTGAGACAGGGCTTCATGCCAAACCTCCCAGGCAATGGGCTGAGGTTTTGATTAGCCAGAGGTTGCTGGCTCAAGGGTTGGGGGAGGGGGGGGTTGCTAGAAGGTCTTTTGTCATCTTCTTTCTGTCTTCCCCAACCCACTTGCCGCTAACCCAACTGTCTACAGAATCGGCCCCTTGAAGAATCAACAATTAGCGACAAGAGAAGAACCATCACAATTGTCAGTAGGGTGAAGAAATAGGCAAACAAGTTCCATAACTATCACACATTGCTGCTCCACCACATTTAACATGGGTGACAGTGTATTTCCTTCCATGGGGAGTGTCTTCAATTCCAGTACAAACTCTTCCCGACCCGCTCTTCTCACTCCCATCCCAGTTGGCCTAAAACTCAAGCATCTTCCGCTCTTTGGTGCACACGGAATGGGGGTTGAATCCTTGCTCCAAGTAGAAGAAGAAAAAAATCTGGTATCCAGTGTTTCAAAATAGGATGCTTAATGGCCGCTAAGGAACAAAGAGCCAGTTAGAGATGCAACTCTAGAGGTTATGGGTGCTGGAGTTGGGTCAGGGACAGGGTAGTTTTATTCCAAGGGCCTTGAGCTGGGTTTACAGAGATAATGTGGGGGGACCACAATAAATATAAATACATTTGCAAACAGTAACAATGGCCCACATGACCCAGGGGTCTACTCTATAAAAGTCTAACATACAACCAGCTAACCTGTTGCCATCGAATCTAAGACCGGCTCATGCAGAACTGTGCCCCGAAGGGTTTTCATGATGATTTTTTTAGAAGTAGATTTCCAAGCCTTTCTTCCCAAGCATGTTTCAGGTTAGCAGCTGAGCATGTTAATCAGTAGCATCACCCAGAGAAAGGGGGCTGGAGGCCAACTGGGCAGAGGAACGCTACAGTTTAGCCTGTTCATCCAGAAGTTCCGCATTCTACTTCCAACCTCAGGGCCGGCCACTGGAGGCTTAAGGCCCTTGTTTCATTTAGTTCACCAGGTTTCCGGAGGAATAAATTATAGGAGCTTCCGGTGTTTCCGGCATTTCCATTCCTGCCAGTGTGCCCTAGACTGGGCTGCACAAGGTGCCCAGGCAAGAATCAGGCTTGAGGACTCTTGTCTCTCGGTCCAGTCAGGGGAGTGTACAGAGCACACGTCTAGCTTGCTGCCCTGCTGCCTCTTATTCTGTCTTGGGAGGGTCCAGGGCCTTTCTGTGTGTGTGGGGGGGGGGGGGGGGCATAAGGGGGGGGGACACCCAGAGAAAGAGCCCCACAAGGCTCAAAAGGGGCCAATGGGAACTGGGGGACCTTTCTTCCAGAAATCCCCTGCTTCAGTCAGTTCTCAGACAGGGTCTCGCTGGGAGGTGGGGGCTGGCCCTGGAGCACCTTAGCTTATAGCAGGGCTATGGGCTTGTTCCCTGGGGTGCCCAAGTACTGAGAGGAGGGGGTGGAAGCTGAGGCAGCCACACTGTCCGGGGTGGGGTATGCAGCATACAGCCCTGTCACCTGCAAATCTGAGAAGGACTGGTCACTGCCTCCGGAGATGGGGTTCAGGTCTGGGCCCCCCAGATCACAGTCAAGTGGGGACTCTCCAAAGGCCTCCAGTGTATCCAGGCTGAAGCCCTCTTCCTTCATCTCATCCCAGAGGTTTCCTTTCAAAGACAAAACATCTGGGTAAGTCAGCCATACATGGAGTTCAAACGCTGGTCTAAGGGAGGAGGCAAAGAGCACGCGGTGGTAGTGGGGAAAGGGGTGGGGGTTCACACTGTTGCTGGGAAAGTGTGGAGGAGCTAGTCGGGGCTCCAGCTCACCTGCCCTGGGGGTCCTTGGGAAAGTCACATCTGTCTCTGAACCTTGGTTTCTTGGACTAAAATGGGTGTAATCAGAAAACCCACCTCCTAGTGCTGGCAAGCAGACTGCAAAGCCTTTTGAACCACAAGGTCGGTGATTCAAGCTCACCAGTCGCTCCTTGGAATCCCTATACAGGGTCGCTATGGGTCAGAACCGACTCGATAGCACTTAACACCAACAAGTGCTGGCAAGGTTTAAATGACATGATGGCCATTAGAGCACTAAGATCCTATTATGGCACCAGCAGGGTCAAAGGCATGGAAGCAGAACAAGCTTCCCCCTTTCCTCCGCACATTTCAACTCCACAGTAATCCCAGGAGGCTCTAATGTACCTATTTCACAGCTCCTAAGGCTAATGAGTCAGATTGCAAAGTCGTTTGAACTGCAAAGGCGGTAACTCACGCTCACCAGCTGCTCCTTGGAAACGCTATATAGGATCGCTATGAGTCAGAATTGACTTGACAGCATTTAACAGCATCCACCTGCTAACTTGACTATTCCCTCCTAGACACAGCTCCATGAGGGCTAAGGCTGGCACATGTTGTTGTTGTTATGTGCTGTGGAGTTGGTTTCGACCCATAGAGACCCTACACAGGGTTTCCGAGGCTGTAAATCTGTATGGGAGCAGAAAGCCTCATCTTTCTCCCGTGGAGCGGCTGGTAGTTTTGAACTGCTCACCTTGTGGTTTGCAGCCCGATTCGTAACCACTATGCTACCAGAGAATTCTACCACTGAGTCACCACCTGACTTCTTGATGAGGGTGACCCTGGGCCACTGGCTTTTCTTTCCTTTGCTTCTGCTTCCTCATCTAGGTATATGAAATGGAAGGAACCTCCCAGGACTGTTGCCTGGTTGAAATGAAATAATGTCTAGAAAGTGCTAAGGATGGTGGCTGGGATGTAGTAAGTGCTCATTAAACGTTTGCTGTTTCTCACTGTTATCAGGTGGTTAGGAAATGCTGTTGAAGGTGAGAGCAGCAGAATGGGGCTTCAGGGTCACACGCAGACAGTCATCCCTTCTGTTTTCCCATCTCCTTGCCCCAGCCCTTCTGTTACCATCGTCCCACACCCCAGCCTCACCCTGCAGAGTAAGGTCCATGATGCTGGGGTCCAGGGCATCCACCTCGGGGTTGGTGTCTGTGGAGATGTTGATGAAATCCACTGAAGCCCTCCCCAGGGCAGGGTGGGGCAGGGGGCTGGGACTTAGGTCTGGCAGAGCGTGCAGAGGTGGGGTCTGGGCTGGGGCTGGTGAGCCTGGAGCCAGATGTGCCTGGGGCTGGGCCTGGTGGTGCAAGGGGACAGACTGCAGGGACAGGGTCATCAGAGACTGGGGTGGGAGCTGGGAGATGGCCAGACAACTGTGGGCCATGGCCACTGTGGTGGCGTGGGTCAGCATGCAGGCCTCGGGCTCCCCAAGGCGGCCAGGGCGCCGGCAACTCTCCGGCCGGTCTGAGATCAGCTTGTCCAGCTCCTCTGTAAGCAAGTAGGAGAGGTCATTTAGAACCCATCTGCTCAGACCTGGGTTCAAATTCCAGTGTTCCCACCTGCATGAGCTTAGCCAGCCCCTGTGCATTCTGAACCTTAGTCTCCTCATCTGTTTCATAGCATTGCACATTGCACAGGGTGATAGTAGAAACATCATGAAACCATGGGTTGTGTGGGGTCTTTGAGGAGTGAGAGGAACCGTCAGACAATGAAATACTGTTGGTGGTGGATGGTTACTCAGTTCTAACTTACAGGAACCCCATGTGACAGAATAGAACTCATCCTGAGGTTTTCTAAACTATCATCTTTATGGGCGCAGGTTGTCCGATTTCCTGCAGAGCTGCTGGACAATTGCAAATCACCAACATTTGGTGAGCAGCCGAGAGCTTAACTGTTGTGCCACCAAGGACCCTTAGCCCCTTACATGTGGACAGTGTCTTATAGGATAATCCCACGACCGTAGAAGTTCACTTGAACCACATCACAGCCCCGAAAGCGAGAGGTAAGGCAGGGATTACAAATCCCATGAGACCAGGTCATATCTATGAATATGTAAGGGTCCCCAGCTGCTCCTTTCTGTGGGTTAAAAAGTGGACCCCCCTGAATGCTCTTGGATAGAGTGGACAGTAACAAGTAAAAACATGGCCCTTGAAAATTCAGCAGTATATATTCCCACCGATTGTGAATGAGGAGACCTGCCAATTTGTCCACCTCCTAGCCTACACTCAGTGTTACTATTTTTATTATTTTTCAAATTTCTGCCAGTGTGGAAGGAAGTCAGTGTGCTCTCATAGTTGTTTAATTTACATGTCTCTGTGAGAAACTGGTGGTCGCTTTTTGTGTTTCTGATCAGGTCTCTCAGTTTGCCGGCCACTGGCTGGGGTTGTAGAGAGCAAGCCATGTTCCACAGGGGGCGGTCTCTCCAGGTACCTGCCTTCCCAGCAGTGTGGCTGGGATGTGTCACTGGTTGTGTAGGTGGCAGGCAGAACCAGGGCTGAGCTGGGTGATGGGGTGTATCTGGGCAGGTCTGGCAGAGCGTGAAGAGGTGGGGTCTGGGCTGGGGCTGGTGTGCCTGGGGCTGGGCCTGGTGGTGCAGGGGGACAGACTGCAGGGACAGGGTCATCAGGGACTGGGATGGGAGCTGATGGGATGGGTGTGGACTATGAGTATGTATGTCGGGGGATGTATGAGGTGTATGGGTGTAGCATGTTGTGGAACTATGTGTGGGGGCTGCTTGGGGTGTGCATGGAAGTGTGGTGGTATATGTTGAGGTGTGCAGTATGTGTGTATATGGTGTGGTATGCATCTGCTATGTGCAGGTATGGGTGTGCACAGTGTGGTGTGTGTGCTGTGTGTATGTGTGATGGGTGTGTGGTATGTCTGTGTGGTTGTATGGTGTGTCCATGGTGTGTGTGGTGTTTGTATGGTTGTGAGGTGTGTGCGCGTGCAGGCCCATTGGCCTCACCTGGGTTGGCCATGCTGCGGTGGATGGCGGCAAGGTCCTTCCTCTTCCACTTGTACATCTCCTCCTCCATCTTGTCAATGCGGGCCAGGTTCAGGGCCCACAAGCAGCCCTTGCGTGACGAGCCGCTCATCTTGTTCTCCACCTTCTCGAAGCACTTGTTCAGGGACAGGTTGTGTCGCACGGAGTTCTTCCAGCCATCAGGGGCCGTCTATGGACAGAAATGGGCACCCAGAACAGTGGCAGGGGGACATCCCCATGTCCATTGCAGCCTCCGGTTGGAGAGACAAGAGAGAGTGGTGGGGACTGTGGCAAATTGGAGGGCACACAACACTATCAAGCTCTGGCCAAGTTTTACTATTCAGGAGCAAGGTCTAGGGCTCTGAAATCTCCACGCTCTTCTGTCCTTCTCAGGAAGCAAGTGAGAACAATACATGGATAATTCTAATTGGGCTAGTGTATTAAATGTAAACTGTTTTTAACCATTCATAGTGTAATGTTGTGTAATCAGCCAGTGCAATGCACCTCACACCTCATACACACAGACACACACATCATTGTGCACAATATTTCTGCTACAGACACTGCCCAGGCTAGGGACCCTGCAGGTTGTTATTTCTGGCCTCCTGAAACACTCACCTGCTCTCCCTTTTTGCTTTGATGCTAACAAGGAAAAGATGACTGCCACTTTCTTTGCAAGCAGAATCCCCACTAAGCTTCCTGTTATTGCTAAGTGCCATAGAGTCGGTTCTAACTCATAGTGACCCTGTCTAAGGTTTCCAAGGAGCAGCTGGTGAATTTGAACCACCAACCATGTGGTTCAAACCAAGCTGCCTATGTTTGTTGTTGTTGTTAGGTGCCATCAAGTCAGTATCAACTCATAGTGACCTTATGCACAACTGAACGAAACACTGCCTGATCCTGGACCAACCTCACTATTGTTACCACACTTGAGTCCATTGATGCTGCCACTTGGTCAGTCCATCTCGCTGGGGGTCTTTCTCTTTTTCTCTGACCCTCCACCTTACCAAACATGATATCTTTCTCCAGTGACTGCTCCCTCCGGACAATATGTCCAAAGTATGAGAGATGAAGTTTGGCCATCCTGGCCTCCAAGGAGCACTCTGGCTGCACTTCTTCCAACACAGATCTGTGGGTTCTTTTGGCAGCCCATGGCACTCTCAATATTCTCCTCCAACACCATAACTCAAAAGCATCAATTCTTCTGTAATCTTCCTTATTCACTGTCCAGCTTGGGTATTATTTATTCTCCTCCTCTTCCAGTTGAGGATACTGAGGTTCAGCGAGGTGAGGAGGGTTCCTGCCAGGCCTGTGTTTTTCATGATGTTCTACTGAGTCTGTGCTGAATCAGTAGATTGCACCTTTTGCCTTCTTGGGTGTCTGGTAAACACCTCTTCGTCCATCAGAGCCCAATTCAAATGTCCCTTTCCTGTTCTAGATTTCTATGCCCTTGTCTGTATGTGAGTGTACATGTACAGGTGTCCTTACTATAGGTTGCAGACACCCCCCCACCCCCACACACACCTGGACCAGGGCCCCTCACCTTGAAGTAGGGAAAGTGTTCCTTCATGAAGCTGTAGATTTCGCTTACAGGGAGGCTGCCCGTCTTGCTGTTCTTCAGAGCCATAGCAATCAGACAACTAGTGCAAGAGATGAAGCAATAGGCGTGAAGGGCCTCAGGCTGACAGCCCAGGGTCCCCTCCCCTTCCCACCCTACACACCCCCACCCCATTAGCTCTCAATACCTTGTCAGGTCCCAACACCTCTCCCATCCTCTTTGTCATAGGTTACACCTTGGGCTGCTAACCACCCAGACACTCAGAGAGAGAAAGATGAAGCTGTCTCCTTCTGTGAATAGTGAGTCTCCGAAGCCCCAGGGCATACTTCTACGCTCTCCTATAAAGTCACTGTGAGTCACAACTGACTCAATGGCAGCAGGTTGGGGGCCTCACCTTGGCCCTAGGCTCATTCATTGGCACTGATTTGAGAACGCTTATCTTTTCTTCTTCATTTGCTCTTAAAAATTAATAATGTCTAAGGAGCTCTGGTAGCGTAGTGGTTATGAATTGGGCTGCGAACCTCAAGGTCAGCAGTTTGAAACTACCAGCTGTTCCACGGGAGAAAGATGAGGCTTTCTGCTCCCATAAAGATTTATAGCCTCGCTATGAGTCGGAACCGACTACACGGCACATAACAACAACAACAACAACAACAACAACGGGGCTTTAGGTTTTATCTAAGCTGCTTCCTTGAACACTCATGTTAAGAGTAGCATGTACACATTAGTGTTACTATGATCATTTTTTTACATCTGAGGATATAAAAAAGCTCAGAGAAGCCAAGCCACTTCCCCAAGGCTACACAGCATGTGAGTGACAGAGGGGGACACTGCTCAGTGTCTGGAGTATTTTCTCATCTCCAAGTAGTATATGAATATATGATGGTCTTGTCTGAGACCGGCTCCCACCTGGGGGTCCCTACACCCCAAAACTTTTCCCTGGAAAGTCTGGGTACTATGTTTTGCTGCCTAAGAGGCCCTAGAGACAGATCGTCACCCTCCACTCCCTGAGTCCCACCCTGAACCTCACCTGTATGAGTAGATGGGCTTGGGGTAGTGTTTAGGATGCAGCTCCTGAGGTGAGTGCACAGCCACACGGGGCTGGTGGTAGGGAGGCTGAGCCCCAAATGGGGATCCAAACAGGCCTGCTGGGGGGCACTTCCCATGGGCAGGGGCAGGGTAGAGAGAGAAGGTGAGGGAGAGTAAACATCCATCACAGACACACCCAGCCCCTACCCCAACCTCAGAACCTATGAGACAATCTTGTCCCACCTGTGATGGGAGTCATGATATGTGAGTAAACCAAGGCTTGGATAGGTCCTGGCCCACCCAAGCCAGGAGTGTCTGCCTGTTTCCCCAGCCCGTGGTACCTGCTGGCCCTGGGGGATCGGGAACTGTGGCTGGGCGGCAGGTGGGTAAAGTCGTGTCTCCTGCAGGCCGGCTGGAGACTGGCCTCCCACTGGGAATGAGCTCATCTGTCCGGGCCGGAGAGCAGGAGACAGAGGGTCAGGATGGAGGCAGGAGCGAGCACCCAACTCTGGGGGACAACCACCCTCCCTCCCCAGCCCCATGTCGTGACACTTACGCTGGCTCCATGGCTGACCAGGGAGCTCAGGCCCAGGATGCCTGGAGGGGCCATGCTGGCTGGCCCTTGGAGCAGTGGACCTGGGGTGGCTCCCACATGCAGGTCAGGCACCCCCAAAGCACCTGTAGGAAGGAAGCATAGTGTCTCTGTGCTAGAGGTGGCCATGGGCAAGGAATATCTCTAAAGGCTCAGCCCACTCATCCTCAGGTCCTGGTGTATAGAAGGTAAATGCAAATGACTTTCTAGGGATACGGTTCCAAAGAGTGGGGTGCCTTCTAGCTAGTAACCTTGAGCCAGCCTCAGTTCCCCCATTTGTACAATGGGGCTAATGATATTACCTATCCATAAAGTTGTGTGAAAACCCTGGTATGGGCTGTAAGGATAAGCACTGGGGACTGCTAACTGCAAGGTTGGCAGTTCAAACCTACCAGCTGCTCTCGGAAACCCCATATAGGGTCGCTATGAGTCAGAACTGACTCACTGGTACACAACAACAACAAAGATGTGTGAGTTAAACAAGATAAAATCTACAGAGTACTTAGTACATTGTTAGACATAAAATTATATCTCAATAAATATGAGTATAACAACAACAACAACAATAATAATATATCTAGGCTCCTATTCGTGGTCTGGAGTCCTGGTGTGGCGCTGTGGGTTAATGCGCCAGACTGCAAAGCCATTTGAACTGAAAGGTCGGCGGTTCAAGCTCACCAGCTGCTCCTTGGAAACCCTATACAGGGTCACTATGGGTCCAAACCAACTCGATGGCACTTAACAACAACAACAATTTGTATGCGATATTGAAGGGTCAGCACTGGACTGCAAACCACAAGGTCAACAATTCAACTGCACTAGCTGCTCTTCAGAAACCCTATATACGGTCACTATGAGTTAGAACCGATTGGACAGCACGTAACAACAATTCTTCACGAAGCTAAAACACAAATTCATTGCTCATTTCTCCTCCAAAAAATTTCATGGCTTCCTTGTTGTTAAGTGCCATCGAGTTAGTTTTGACTCATAGCAACCCTGTATAGGATTTTAAAGAAGTTGCTGGTGGGTTTCAACTGCCAATCTTGCAGTTCACACTGACCTTGTGGTCCAGTGCTTATCCTATAGCTCCCCACCAGGACTCCCTAGTGCCCCTAATTTTAGGTCCAAATGCTTTCTTGTCTTGTCACCCCTTTGCCAGTCCTTACTTCTCTACCAAGGATTAGCTCAGGAATAACAGATGTACCCCTCTTCCTATGCCTGGTCTGAGACAGGCATTGCTAATCCATTGCAGATTCTCATTGTACCTGCCTGATTTCCACAGTCGCCTCCAAACAAGCAGCCTGCAAAGTGATCCAGCTCTAGAGCCATGTCTTCCAGGAAGACTTCCAGATCCCTCAGATCTGAGTTCTGGCTGCCTTCTGGGCTCATTGTTTGTGCCTCATCATGACTGCCTTATCCTTTTGTCTGGCCAATCCATCAACTCCCTGAAAACCAGGACCCCGAACACCTGGCACAGTACCAGGTACACAGGAGCTCTCAGCAGATTCCGTGAAGGAGGAAGGGGTCCTCGGTCACCAGTAGCTTCTTTATTTCACAGTTACCATCGGTTGACACCTGGTGGTGTTGTAGAGAAAGCACTGGACTGCTAACTACAAAGTCTGTAGTTCAAACTCACCAGCTGCCCCAAGGGAAAAATACGAGGCTTCTGCTTCCAGAAAGATTTACAGCCTCAGAAACCCTATGCAGGGTGGTTATGAGATGGAACCAATTCAAGAGCTGTATGCTGGGTTTGGTTTCTGCAGTTATTGTATAGGAAGCGCTTTCCACATTGAATCCTCACAACACCCCTTCAAGGACCTTCTGCTGTCCTTTGAAAAACAACAGTAAATATTTTGGAGACCCTAGGTGGCACACAAGGCTAAGTGCTTGAATATGAGCAGAAAAATCCAAACAAAGGTGCCTTGGAAGACAGGCTTGACAATCTGCTTCCAAAAGGTCACAGCCTTGCAGGCCTGATGAAGCAATTCCATTCTGTACACGTGGTCATCATGAGTGAGAATCAACTTGACAACACCTAGTAGAGGTGGAGGTGGTTGGTTATTTGCCGTTAACTTGGTTTTGACTCATAACAACCCTGTATAGGGTTTCCAAGGCTGTAAATCTTTACAAGAGAAGAAAGCCTCATCTTTCTCCCACAAAGTAGCTGGTGGATTCGAACTGCTGACCTTGCAGTTAGTAGCCCAAAGGATAATCCACTATACAATCAGGGCTCCTTGACAACTGTTGTTGTTGTTAAGTGCTGTCGAGTTGGTTCTGACTCACAGTGACCCTGAACAGGGTTTCCGAGGAGCGACTGGTGAGTTGGAAACCCAGCCTAGTGGTGCAAACCAACCTTGTGATCCACTGCTTGTCCTATAGTGCCACACCAGGACTCTTTGACAACAACAGGTTTTAGATTTTACTAATCACATGTGATCTCTGTCCCATAGTCTTGTCTAATTTTTTTTTTAAGAAAAACAAATTTGCTTTTTTTGCAACTCTTCCAAGATGCAAAAAACCATTCTTAACTGTACAAATGGGCCATAGGCTAGATTTGGCCTGGGGACCCTAGTTCGTCAACTATCCTCATGTTGAGGAAGCAGCAGGACAGGTCTGCCTGGATTCTTCATTGGAACCTCAGCACTCACAGGACCCGACCCGACACATAGTCAGTGAGGGGATGAATGAACCACACGACTCTGAGGAAGGTAGACTTAGTCACATGTGCAGATGCAAAAATAGAGGTTCAGAGATGGGGGTGATCTGGCTGGGGCTACACAGTGAGTGGGGGCAGCACTTTGAGTGGACACCCCTCCCTTCTGCTCTTGTTAGCATCCCATCTCCCGTTGCCCCCGAGCCTACCTGGGTGTGGGTGTGGCGTACTATGGCCACCCAGGTCCATGCGGCCACTCGCCATCTGCTGCAACCGAGGCACATCCACGGCCGTAAGCCAGGATAGTGATTGCAGGTCCCCAGGAAGGTCATCATCACCACTGGTAGCTAGGAGCCTACAGGAGGGGCAGGGAGTGAGAGTCACCCCTGGAATAATTCCCTTAGCCCGTCAACTTCCCAAACTTCCCTCCGTAACCCACCAACCTTACCCTCCCAAAGCCCACTATGGGGGATGGTCCCAGGAACCCCATTGACAGCCAGGGCATTCCTCCTGCCCTCATTTAACAGGTGCATGTTGTTTTCCATTCCAATTTATGACAACCTTACGTGCACAAAGTAGAATTACTCCATAGGGTTTTCAAGGTTGTGATCTTTAAAAAGTAGGTTGCCAAGCCTATTTCCCGAGGTGCCACTGGGTGGGTTTAAACTGTCAACCTTTAAGCTACTTGTTGCACACGTAACCACTTACACTACAACAATAATAATACACACTAGTGGTTGTCATACTGTGGTGGTTTGCATGTTGCTGTGATGTTGGAAGCTATGCCATTGGCATTGCAAATATCAGCAGGGTCACCCATGGTGGACAGGTTTCGTTTAAGCCTCCAGACTAAGATCTACTAGGAAGGAGAAGTAGGAGGTCCACATCTGAGGAATTAGCCAATGAAAACCTTATGAATAGCAGTGGAACATGGTCTGATATTGTACCTTCAGGTTGGAAGACATTCAAAATACGACTAGGGAAAAACTGACCTTTAAAGTAGAGTCGACCTTAATGATGTGAATGGAGCAAAGTTTTGGGGCCTTCATTTGCCAATGGGGTGTGACTCAAAATGAAAAGAAACTGTTGTAAACATCCATTAATAACTGGAACATTGGAAGTTGTCATAAAGGAAATGAAATGCATAAAGATCAACATCCTAGGCATCGGTGAGCTGAAATGGAGTGGTATTGGGCATTTTGAACTGGACAATCATATGGTTTACTATACTAGGAATGACAAATTCAA
>NW_006408660.1:1897912-1916287 GCF_000296735.1 Chrysochloris asiatica
AAACCCTGTACAGGGTCGCTATGAGTCGGTTCCGACTCCACAGCACATAACAACAACAACAACATACACATGAACATTACCAGATGGAATACACAGGAATCAAATAGACTACATTTGATGATGAAGAAGCTCAGTACCATCAGCCAAAACAAGGCCAGGGTCAGCTATGGAACAGACCATATACAATTCTCATATGTAAGGTCAGGATGAAGCTGAAGAAAATTAAAAGAAGTCCACAAGAGTCAAAATATCCCACCTGAATTTAAAGACCATCTCAAGAATAGATTTTATGCATTAAATACCAATGATCGAAGATCAGAGGCATTCTGGGATGACAACAAGAACATCATCATACGTGGAGAAAGCAAAAGGTCACTAAGAAGACAAGAAAGTAATAAAAGGCCAAAGAGGATATCAGAAGAGACTCAGAAATTTGCTCTTGAACAAAGCAACCAATGCAAATAAAAGAAATGATGAAGTAAAAGAACTGAACAGAAAATTTCAAAGCACAACTTGAGAAAGTAAAGTATTAAAATGAAATGTTCAAAAATCTGGGATTAGTAAACCAAAAGGGAAGAATATACTCAGCATCCTCAAGCTGAAAGAACTGGAGAAAAAATTTAAACCTCGACTTGTAATATTGAAGGATTCTATGGGCAGAATAGGAGTCCCAGTGTGCTGTTATAGGATAATCACTGGACTGCTAACTGCAAGGCTGGTGGTTCAAACCCATCAGCTGCTCCTTGGAAACCCTATACAGAGTCACTATGAGTCGGAACCAACTTGATAGCACTTAACAACAACAATGATTGAATGATGCAGGAAGCATCAAAAAAAGATAGAAGGAATACACAGAGCCATTTATCAAAAAGAATTGATTGATGCTCAACCATTTCAAGAGGCAGCATATGATCAAGAACCAGTGGTATTAAAGGAAGAAGTCCAAGCAGCATTGAAGGCATTAGTGTAAAACAAGACTCCAGGAATTAGGAGCATACCAGTTGTCTTACTTCCTCTGGCCATCGTAGGTCCTTCACCAATATTGACCCATGTGACACTCCCTGTCATCCTGTGTTGTTGTTGGTAGTTGTCACTGAGTTAAGCTCTGATTCATGGTGATCCCATGCACAATGAGATTGGACTTTCTTTGTCTGAGTTTTGGAAACAGATTGCCAAGCCTTTCTTCCTTGTCTTAGTCTGGAAGCTCTGATAAAACCTGCTTAGCATCAAAGCAACACACAAATTTCCAGCTCATGAAGTGAACTGGCCGGAAATCAAACTGGGGTCTCTCACACGGTTGTTGTTAAGTGCCATCAAGTTGGTTCTGACTCTTTTTAGCCCTGTATAGGGTTTCCAAGGAGCATCTGGTGAGTTTGCACTGCTGACCTTGCAGTTCAAACTAACCATGCAGTCTAACGCATTAACCTGTAGCACCACACCAGGACTCTAGGTCTCCTACATGGAAGGTGAGAATTCTATGATGGAACCACACTGATTCTGAGGCATGTATTACTATTATCCCCACTTACAGGTGGTGAAGCTGAGGCTCAGCAGACTAGGTAGGAGCTGTGTGGGATATAATATGTCATTACCAGTCCCTGGAGGAGAGGACAACATGCTGGTAAAATAGAGGGTCATCAGAAAAAAGAGGAAGACCCTCCAATGAGATGGATTGACAGAGTGGCTTCAACAGTGGATTCAAACAGAGCAGTGACTAAGAGGGTGACTCAGGACGAGGCCATGTTTCGTTTTGTTATCCATGAGGTAGCAACCTCAGCTTTTACTTGTGTGTGTGATGGGGCTTCCAGCCTGGGACGTTAGCTTCCTGGTGCTCAGCCTGCTCCTTCTCCTCCTCCCCTGCTCCATGTCCTTGTTTTTTAGGGCCACAATTAGCGTTGTCATGGTTACTACACTCAGTTGTTAACAAGCCCCCCCTCCCCCAAAGGCTGGCATCAGGTGACCGCCCTGCTGCCCCAGTGATTGGCTGCCTTGTAGGAAAACAGGGCCTGGAAGCCATTTGAAAACCCGGCTGGGCCTGTGCAGTGTTGCCAGCAGCAGTTGGCCGGCTGTTGGCCCCTGGCAGCCCATTGTGTGGCAAACGACTGTTGGCCCATGACACGTGGCCCCATTGTCTTGGGGTCTCAGCACAATTGTTTCTGCTAGCCCCCCCGGCTGTCATCCCTTTAGCCTGCTCACAACTCATCTGGACAAGTGACATCCAGAAGCTGGGGGCTGCCATCTGTCCCCTTGGGCTGTGGAGACCACGGGGTGGGGCAGAGAGGCAGGGCCTGGTGGGCTACCCGCTGTGTGTGGGGGTGCCCAACCAGCCCCCAACCCTCCACAGTCACATGTCTGCCTGGGTCCAGGCCTGTTACACACCCCATGGGCAGCCTGCACCCCGCCTGCTCAATAACCTGCTGTAGCTCCCCACTTCCCTCACTACTCTGCTTGGTGCTGGGGGGCAGCAGGCAGGAATGCATGAGTTCTGATGGCTTCTCAAGGTGGGGGCCCCTAGAGCACCTGAGTGTACTGCTTGCCCCTGTGGAGACAGGCTGCTGGTGGTAGGTAGTGGTCTGGGCTCAGTCAGACCTAGTCTCTATGGGCAAGTGACTCAACCTTTCTGAGCCTCATTTTTCAACTGCAAATTGCGGATAATAGTTAGTTGTGGTCCCGTCAGCCCCAACTCCTGGCAACATCAAACATGAGGAAGGGAAACTGCCCGGTCCTGCGTCATCTCCATGATTGGCTTTAGATCAGGCTGTTGTGATCTCTAGGTTTTCATTGGCTGTTTTTCAGACGTAGAATATCTTCTTCCTAGTCTGTCTTAGTCTGTAAACTCTGCTGAAAGCTGTCCAGCATCATAGCAGCACACGAGCCTCCACTAATGACAGTGCATGAAGCGCCCTGGCCAGGAATCAAACCCGGGTCTCTTGCATGGAAAGCTAGAGTTCAGGAGTTCCTATGACAGAGGGTGCTGGAAGAATTCAGATTGTAATTGCATGTAAAACACTGAGTACAGTGTCTGGTTCAGAGTAAATAGGACATGAGGTTTCAGCTGCTATTGATATTAACATCAATATGAGCAGTCTGTAGAAGCCTTAGGCTTTGGAGTCTGACAGATCTGTCACTGCTACGTTGGTGGCTGAGCGCTGTTGAGGCAATTCAAACTCATACAGGCTCCATGTAACAGTAAAACTGCCCCATAGGGTATTCTAGGCTGTCATCTTTATGAGAGCAGATGGACAGATCTTTCTCCCTTAGTCACTGGGTAGTGTAGTGCTGTGGGGTAATGCACTGGACTTCAAGGTTGTTTTGAATGGCAAGGCCAGTGGTTCAAGCTCACCAGTCGCTCCTCAGAAATCCTACACAGGGTCGCTATGAGTTGGATCTGACTGACAGCACTTAACAACAACAACAACAACAACAAGCCTTCTTTGAGCAACTGAGCACTTAAACTTTGCTCCACCAGGGCTCCTGTTTCCATTTATTGAGCACTTCCTGAATGATTAGCCACTGAAAACCTTATGAATAACAATGGAACACTGTCGGATAGAAAGTCAGACAGGGACCAGACCCTGGAGAAGGACATCATGCTTGGGAAAGTGGAGGGTCAGTGAAAAAGAGGAAGACCCATAATGAGATGGATCAACACAGTGACAACAGCAAAGGGCTCAAGTGTAGCAGTTATGAAGGTGGTATAAACCAGGCAGTGTTTCATTCTCTTATGCATAGAGTCTCTGTGAGTCGGAACCGACTCAACGACACCATTCCCATTTTAGAGCTGGAAAAACTGAGACCCTGAGCAATCTCTGAAATGCTCTGATCCTCGATCTCCCTGTGGAGGTGGAAGACTAAATGGTGCCGTCTTTTCTCTTTTCTCTCCCTGCTGTCTGTGTGCCCCACATCTGGCTGCCCATCATGTGAGAGTGCACTTTCTGGATCACCCCCTTGCCCCAGTGCTGACTTCATCCCATCTTCTGGCCTCTTGATGCCTGAAGTCCCCTCAGACATCTCCTCCCCAAACCCCTTGTTGTACCTGTGCGTGGGCTCCTCCCACCAGCGGAGGGGGCAATGCCTCCTCCAGGAAGACTTCACTGCACAGACCTCAAGATCAGGGACCTCCTCTGCTCCTCACACATGTCTTGGGATCTACACTGCCCATTGCTCTGCCCTCCCCCTCCCCCATAGCTGCCCCACATTGCCTGTGTCTCCACACAAAGCAGGGGACCCTTAAATGCCCACTTGGTTGGTTGAAAAAGGCTGACTCCAGGTCACTGACCCTGAAAGCAGTTTGACAATAATTGTCCTTTGCAGACCTTAGAAAGCATACAGGGCCGTTCCCTGCCTACTCAGGTCCTTGTTGCAGCCCCATTATACACATGGGAAAGCGGAGGCCAGACCCCTTTGCCTGAATTAGACTATGATGTAGAGGTTGTGGGGTGGCAGATTTCCTCTTTCTGGAACACTTCCCCCAGATATTCACAAGACTCCTGCCTTCACTTTTCTCTTTGGACTGGAAGTCATAAAGGAAAAGATTCTCAGATTCTATTTCAGATGGAAACTTCTCTTTCAAGAGATCTCTCTATGGGCTCAAGTTGACAACAGCAACTCGAAAGATTAGATAGGAAATTTAAGGACAGTGAGTTTATGTTAATGGGGAGGAGCAACTCAGAAAAGGAGGGTAAGAATGATTGTACAACTGGAAGAATATAGACAATGTTACTAAACTGTGTGTCAAAATTGTTGAATAATTGGTGTATGTTCTACTATGTCAGGAGCCCTGGTGGCACTGCAGGATAAGCACTGGCCAAACCTCCCTAAGCTTCAGTTTTCCCATCTGCTGAATGGGTACTACACTGGCATCAATGCACCCAGGAAAGACCCTAAGTAAACGTTCACCCTTCTGTCCGCCCCTGTCCCCCTTAGGTGGCATCCAGGATCCTCCAATCTGCTCCAGACCTATTTCCAGCCTGTTCCCATCAGTCCCCTGCCTAGTGACCTACATCCCCAGCCCCCAGGTGATCACACACACTCAGTGGTCCCAACCCACCTTTCAGACACAGACTATGCTAGGCCGTCAGGTAGAGTCAGATGTTGCCCACCTCCTGTAACATGCCTTCCTCTATGCCTCTGAGCATTCTGTCCCCTCACAGAGGATACCCTTCTTTTTCCTCCCTCTCTCTGCCTTTCAATGTCCAGCACCCATTCTTCTGATCCCCAGGAAGCACCTTCATTGGCCACAAGCCTCCATATCTCCCATGCCCAGCAGGTGTTCCCCCAGAGGGCAGGGTCGAGAGGAGGGGACCAGGGAAGGGGCTCCAGGCAGGCTCAAGAGACCCTGATACTGAAACAGAAAAAGGCTACCCCCAGCACCCAGCACCCAGCACCCAGGGGCGGGCATTCAGTAAGCACTCAATAAATGTTCATGAATTGAACAAATGAGCAAATAGACCCAGCTTCCAAACACCCTAGCCTTACCTCCCCCAGGTTTAACCAGGGATGAAAGCCATGTGTTTTCCTGGGGATACTGTTAGCAGTTAGGGACACCCCTAGTGTGTGCCTGACCCTGAGGTGGTCCCTTTATATGCTTGTGTTCTTGTCATCCTGGTGAGAGGATGACCAGATTGGCACTGTTGTCCTTACCACCTGCCCATTTTCCAGATGAAGACACTGAGGCCGGGAACCCCCAGACTAGGGCCACCCAGCCAGGGAGTAGTGGAGCCAGGACTCTACCTCTGGAGTCTGGATTGGCAACTATTCCACTGTCCTGTTTCCCTACCCACTTTAAATGAAGAAATGTTAATGTTTAGTGCTGTAGACCCTGTATAGGGTTTCCAAGGAGCGGCTGGTGAGTTTGAACTGCTGACCTTGTGGTTCAAACTGACCTAGTGACCTAGTGCTTTATCCCACAGCACCACACAAATTATGGAAAATCCTTGCACTATGCTGTCTAATGTCAAGTGGGACTATTGACATTTAAATTCATTAAAATTAAATAAAATGGCAAATTCAGGTCCTAGGCTGGGCTGACCCAGCCCCATTTCAAGTGCTCAATGGCCACACGTGGCCCAGGGCTACATATTGGACAGCACAGACATGGAATGTTTCCATCACCTCAGAAAGTTCTAGCCATTTTCATCATAAGATGAGGAAACTGCAGGCAAGGGCTGTGTAACAATGGAAGTCATGTATCACGAGAACTCGCAAAGTCATGAACTTCCTGTTCCTGGAGCATTCTAGCATAACTGAATGAACAATCTGTCATCAGCCTTCTGTTGACCATAAGAAGAGTTCAGGCAACCTCCAAATTCCCTTTGATACAAAGTGTGAGAGAAGTCTGCAAATAAACAGCCTCAGTCATATCTCCAAAGTTCGGTGGTCTTGGGAAAACCTCTTTTCCACTCCCGGTCTCGGTTTTCCTACCTACAAAGCAGCAATGGCAGAGTAGGTAGGGGTCCTTCAGGCCCCACCAGCAAATGCTAGGGCTCTAGGGGAGGCAGGGAGATGCATTGCTGTTAAGTGCCATAGAGTTGATCCTGACTCATAGCAACCTTGTGTAGGGTTTCAGAGGAGTGGCTGGAGGGTTTGGATCTTGTGGCTCAGTGCTTATCCTACAGTGCCATACCAGACTCAATACAGTGGTTAGGGGCAGGCATAAGCCCTAAGGCAGGCAGGCAGGTAGGCAGGCTGTTTGGCCTGGAGCAGGTGACTTAACAACTCTCCATCTCAGGGCCTCAGTTTCTCTATGTCTACTCATCTTTGTGTGGCACTGTGGGTTAATGTGCCAGAGTGCAAAGCTGTTTGAATGGCAGGGTTGGCGGTTCAAGCTCACCAGCTGCTACTTGGAAACCCTATCAGGATCACTATGAGTCAGAACCGACTGGACGGTGCTTAACAACAACCAACACCTTAACATAAGGATCCCTGGTAATTCAGTGATTAAACACTCAGTTGCTAACCAAAAAGTCGGTGGTTCAAACCCACCCAGGGGCACCTCAGAAGATAGGTCTAGTGATCTGCTTCCAAAAGCCTTGAAAACTCTATAGAGCAGTTCTACTCTGTACACATGAGATTACCATGTCTCCGAATCAACTCCATGGCTCCAACAACTGTGTGCTGACTGCTACATGTTTCTGTGTGTCAGAGACTTCGCCCAGAGGCTCTGCTTAGTAGAAAGCCCAGCCCCACTGCAATGCCACCTTCAGAGCCCATCCCAGCGAGGATCCCCGGCATGTGTCAGCGGTTCAAACTTACCAGCTGCTCCCTGGAAACCCTATACATGGTCACTATTGAGTCAGAACATTGCTCTCCCTGCGGCATTACAGTGCAGTGGCTACAATCAATGTGAAGATTGTGAAGTGATTACTGTGGATACTCAACCATTGTGCCAAGTATGCAGTTACGAGTATCCTACCTTTAAAATACAACACGCTCAGCCTTCAACCAAGGTCCTATATGGCTCTTGAATAGCTTCCAAGTTAATGTCCAACCGAAGTCCTGCCCTGCTTCCTGTACCCAAGTGCAGGAGGGTAGGTTCTGGGGTCAGGTACTTAGTGGCTGGAAGGCTTGTCTAAGGTGGTCCTTTTCTCTGAGCCTCAGTTACTCATCTGTAAAATGGGGCCAACCTCATCACACAGGGTGGTTATGTGGATTGAATGAGATAATGTCTGTAGGGCAACTGCCCCCTGTCCTAGCTCCCTAGCTCATGAGGATTAAGTTGAACAAATGTGTGCTGTAAATTCTAAAAAATTCCAGCACTGTGCTGTCCTGTGCATTTGAGTTTATTTGCATTTAAATTAATTAAAATTAATCAAAATGACAGATTTTGATTCATTTTAGGTTTTCAGTCATATCAGTCACATTTCAAGTGCCCAACAACCACATGTGGTCATTACATCAGCGTGAAATACTGGTGCTTCACGCCATCATAAACATCCTGGGAAGATGGCAGATTCAGTTGGAATTCGAAGTGTTTCATTTCCCTAAGATCTCCTGAATGCCTATTACGTGACAAAACCTTCTATGTTCAGAGAAATAACTTCCGATTATTGTTGTTGTTGTTCAGTGTTGTTGAATTGATACTGACTGATAGCGATCGTGTATAGGGTTTCTGAAGCTTATCTTTGCGGGAGCAGAAAATACTTATCTTTCTCCCTCTGAATAGCTAGTGGGCTGGAATCGCCAACCTTGTGGTTCACAGTCCAGTGTTTATCCTACAGAACCCCCCCCCCGTGCTCCCTAACTTCCAATCATCTCACCTTAATTATCTAAGTGGGCTCCTGGTGTAGCCCTGTAGGATCAGCACTGGACTGGGATCCACAAGGTTGGCAATTCAAACCCACCAACTGCTCCTTGGAAACATTATATAGGATCACTTGGGGGAGGTGGTATAAGTTGGAACAGACTCGACAGCACTTAAAAACAACGACAATTATCTAATTATCCAAGGACAATGCAAATTGGCTGCTGTCAGAGGAGGGGAATCTTGTACATGCTCCGTTCCTGCCAGTCCATTTGGTCCCACAGTCTGCTACTTCACATCCCCATTTCATAGACAGGAAGAGTAAGGCCAGAGAGGTGAAATGACACCCAGCCACTCACTCAGTTCTGTGAGGAACTAGGGTTTGAACTACAAAGACTCCTTCCCCTGAACCTCTTCACTCAGCGCTCTGCTAGCTAGACTGAAAGAAATTAAGCTGGGGGCAGGAAGGGCAAACCATAATCATTATTTTTAAAGGAATAAGGCTTCAAGGTGCCTCCAGGGAAGGATGACAGGGATGCTGGCCAAAGAATCTAGTAGTGGCCCTGGGTAGGGTCAGATTCCACTGGCGTTCATAGCTGCCAATCCATGCTGATCAGGGGATGTACCTGACCAACTTTCATTAACACAGTCCTTAATTAATCAGGGAGGGGAGTCAGCAGAACAGGATCCTGGAGAAGGCCCATCTCCAACATATCTTGTATTCCCTAATCCCCATCCATTTCTTCCTCAGCTTAGGTACCACCTCCCCCAAGAAGCTCTTTCTTGCAAACCGTCCAACAACTCCCAGTCTTTCTCTCCCCTGGAATGGTTCGCACCTTTACTGATGGCAGATAGCATGTTGTTAAATGC
Organism: Chrysochloris asiatica; assembly: GCF_000296735.1. NCBI lineage: Eukaryota > Metazoa > Chordata > Mammalia > Afrosoricida > Chrysochloridae > Chrysochloris > Chrysochloris asiatica. The sequence goes on from NW_006408660.1 coordinate 1,907,025, forward strand.
CGTTGAGTTGGTCCCAACTCATAGTGACCCTGTATAGGATTTCCATGGAGCAGCTAGTGGGTTTGAACTGCTGACCTTGAGGTTCCCAGTCCAGTGCTGATCCTACAGCACCACACCAGGAGTCCGCAGGTAGCATAGTTCTTGTTTGTTGTTAAGTGCCATTGAGTTGGTTCCAATGTATAGTGACCCAGTATAGGGTTTCTGAGGAGTGACTGTTGAGTTTGAACTGCTGACCTTGTGGTTCAAATAGACCTTGCAGTTCTGTGCTTATCCTACAGTGCCACACAAGAAATCCACTGCAGGTAGCATTGTTGTTGTTTAACACTGTTGTTTAACAATGCTGTCGAGCCGGTTCCGACCCATAGCGACCCTGAACAGGGTTTCTGAGGCTGTAAATCTTTACAGGAGCAGAAAGCCTCATCTTTCTCCTGCAGAGCAGCTGGTAGTTTCGAACTGCTGACCTTGTGGTTCGCAGCCCTATTTGTAACCACTATGCTACCAGAGCTCCTTAGCATAGGCCACTATTAATTTTACCCAAGTGTCTGCTCTTATTCTCCCCTTCTTCCCTTCTAGACTCTAAGATCCCCAAGGAACAGGGGACACTCATTACAGACCCAGAGGGACCCATTCAGACTTGCATATTTTCATCTGACAAATGTTTGTTCAGCCAAAGTAAACCAGGCCCCCTTGGCCATTTGTTCTGTGGTACTTACAGAGCCTGCACAAGTTCATGTGCATTTGGGGGTGGATTACGGTTTATTTGGGGGATATCTGCCTACATGTCTGAAGTCCAGATCATTTAATCCTATTTTTCCTGTCTTGGGCCCTTCAGCATTGATCCAGCAATTGGGCAGTGGGAGGAAGATGTTTGGGGTTCAAATCCTATCTCAACACCTTTATAACTGTTTGACTTGGGCAACTCACTTTGCTTCTCGGCACCTCTGTTTCCCCATCTGTAAAATGGAGTGATAATTCCTGCCACAGAAGACAGGTGTAGAGAGGAGGTCAGATAACCTAAAAGGCTTGGCACACAGTAGGTGCTCAAATCATGCTTCTTTCTCTCCGCCCACTGTGTCCTGGCCTTTTGCCTTACCTCATTTCTAAGAGGGGTTTGCCAGCAAATATTGTTTTTGGGTGTAAGATCGGTAGCTCTGCACACAGAGGCATGTTCTGTCCTCCCTCTGGGGCGTCACCTCCAACCTGTGACAATACAGAGGTGTCACCCGCCTCCTTGAGATGTGGTTAGTACGCAACTGTTACATTCCCACAAGCTGTTCTTGTTCCTAATCCAAGTTTTACACAAAGAGGGACTAAGCAATTCACAGAGGCATTTATTTAGTTAACCTATCTCCAGTAATACCTCTTGTCACCTTTTACAGGAAAAAGAAAGCCAAATGCAACTTGACAAGCTCAGGGAAGGAGACTTCCCTTTTTGAGAAAAAGTCCTGGGTGGTATAAACAGTGCACACCTGATTACTAACCTCAATGTTGGAGGTTCAGACCTCCACCCCCACCCCCCACAGTTCCGTGGAATAAAGACCTGGCAATCTGTGGCTGCAAAGAGTCCAGGCAAGAAAATCCTCTTCTGTAACACATCACTAGGAGTCAGAATTGACTTAAAGACAGTCATGAGTTTGGTTTCAGAATTGACTTAAAGACAGTCATGGGTTTGGTTTCCTTTCGAGAACAGCAGCTGGCTTGGGACTTGGAGTGAGGGAGTGTGTGTGTGTGTTTGTATATTTTTCAAGGGTGGAACTATAAGGCCCTGAAGGTGGGCAGGGCCCCAGAAAGGCAGCCTGAAGAACTGTTCTGTCCACCCTAGAGGGCTTGGGCTGTCCCCAACCCTGACAGGTGGACCCCACCAAAGAAGTTACAACAACTGGTAGAATCCTTTGATATGGAATAAACTGGCCCCACACAAGTTTAGAGTCCTGGTGTGGCACTGTGGGTTAATGCACTGGACTGCAAGGTCAGTTTGAACTGCAAGGTCAATGGTTCAAGCTCACCAGCTGCTCCTTGGAAACCCTATACAGGGTTTCTATGGGTGGGAACCGACTCAGTGGCACTTCACAACAACAATAACAACACGTGCTCAGAGCAGGGCTCAGGTTAGTGCCATGGTCCATATGAAAGAGATTTATCATCATTTGAGCATGAAACTTCCCTAAGATTCCATGTATATGTTATTTTCATATGATCATTTATCTGCCCATCTATTTATCGAATGAATTAAAAATCGAACATGCACCTCAAGGTCAGCGGTTTGAACCCACCAGGGTTTGCAGCCTTGGGAACCCTGGGGAGCAGTTCTGTTCCATCCTATAGGTTTGCCATGAATCAGAATTGACTCGATGGTAGTGGATTTGGTTTTGGTTTCTGCACCCAGCACTGTGGTTCACAACTGAGAACAATCATGGTGCAGGACTAGGGGCTGTGCCCCAGGCCATCTGGTTTCTTAGAGGAGGGACTGAGCCTCCTGGCCATGGGGGCAGGTTAGCATTGAAGGAACCAGAAGCCTGACTTTTCTCATCTCTTTGGCCTCCATTTCCCAATCTGTAAAATGAGGTTGCTGGACTTTACCTCTGGAATAAGCCCCCAAAGCCTGGGCAGGTAGTTAAAATCTTCAGTTCTATCCTGATGTAGCACTACAGGAAAACCACTGGAGTGCTGACCACAGGTCAGCTGCTCAAACCCACCAGTAGCTCCTTGGAAACCCTATGCAGGGTTGCTATGAGTCAGAAACAACTTAACAGCACTTATAAACAACCACCTTTTCTTCCTAAACAAATACCATTAGGCAAGCCTCTGTATATCTGCAAAATGGGCTGATGTATCACTTGTCACCCTGGTGGTTGTTATGAAGACTCACTGGGATAGGTCCCTTGCTAAGGAGCTTAGCAGGTGCCTGGAACACAGTAGGCTCTTAATAACTGTCATTATTCATTAGTACCTTAAATGGCTTAATTGGTGAGCTGCCTTTCTAGCCTTTGAGCTCAGGGGAGACCTGGCTTACCCATAGTGAGCCGGGGAAGTCAGGGCTGCCGCCAACCTTAGGGGCGGTGCTGAGACTGCTGCAAATGCCAATTGCTCCCTAAGACTCCCTGGAGACAGGGCTACCGCCTCTAACTGCTGAAGCCCTCCCAGCACAAGCATTGAAAGTTAACTGCCAAACGCAGCCAGTTGGGGTGGGGGTGGAGGTGGATGGGCAGGCGGCTGCTATGGGGGGTGGGGGCAGGGGGCTGGACCAGCAGCCTGAGCATCCATCCTCTGGAGATGTGGGAGGGTGGATGAGAAGCCCATAAACTTCCGAGGAGCTATTGTGTGGGGAGAAAAATGGCAGTGGTTGGAAGGTCAGGGTAAGGGGTGAGGAGGGTGAGGGGAAGGGGAGATGCTGCATAATCATAAAAGCTCCTCTTCTGTGAAAAAGTGCCATGTCCCAGGTCCAGGTGAATGCCTGGCTCAGATGGAAGAGCAGCATCTTCCCAACAACTTTTGAACAGCTCCATTTCATGGATGAGGAAACCAAGGCACAGAGGAGGGACAGTGACTTGTCCAGGATCACAGAGCTGCCAAACGGTGGGGCAGCTTACTCTATTCCAGCACCTATGCCCTTCATCTGGGGGACCCGGGGCATGACCACAGTATCTTCTGGATAGACAGCCTCAGGACCGAGGTCCCACTTTACCTCGTACTGTGTTCTCCTGTTAAGCTATTGGGCCTGTCTGAGCCTTGTTGAATGGGCACCATAATAGTGCTAACCTCATGGCATGGTTGTAGGAGCCTGGCACAGAGCATGGCAGGTCGTTAAGGGGCAAGAAACCACTCCTACTGTTATCTGCATAATCTGGTTGTTCAGTACAAGAAAATAACCCTGGACTTTGTTTGAATACGGAATGTTTGTGCCAGGCTGGGCACCCTAGATGATTCTGAGCAGTAAGGACCCAGTGTGGATGGGCCCTTTGGATAGTTAGTAAGTTAGTAAGTAGGCTAAGCTCTCTGCCTACCTTGCCTTCCTATTTCCAGAGAGCAGAAGTTGCCCAGGCCCCAGACAGCTTGTGAGCTGGGGTGGCCAAGGAACATGGGGCACAAGAACCCAGGATCTCCAAGTGTCCAGATCTCTGGGCTTGAGCCTGGTCGGGCTCCCTGTTGGGCAGTGCCTGGGCACCTGCATTCAGGATTACCCCTCCTAACTTCTCCACACATACCACCCCTACTGGGCCCTTCATAAACCCCTTCTCCTGTAGAAGGCTGAGGTCTTTGTTGTTACTAAACAGCAATGGTTACGAGTTGTGCGTCTCATACTTTACAAGTTCTGTTGATTAACTCCTTGCAGCAACCACCTAAGGGATGTGTGCATGTCATGCCCATTTTAAAGATGAAGAAACAAACTGAGGAACCTGGCCTGTTCAAAGCTGGAAACAGAACCTTCATTTACCTACAGAGCAGTTACTTCTGGTGTCTTTATGGAAGGCTAGTCCTGGTATGGTGCTGTAGTTACAAATCGGGCTGCTAACCTCAGGGACAACAGTTTGAAACTACCAGCTGTTCTGTGGGAGAAAGATGAGGCTTTCTGTTCCCATAAAAATTTACAGCCTCGTAAACTGTATGCAGGGTCGCTATGAGTCGGAACCGACTCCATGGCATATAACCACCACCACCACCACAATAAGGATCAGAAAAGTGACCGCAGGAGAGTTAAGTAAGACACTATCTATAGATGTCTCTGGCACGCAGCAGGTACTCAGTCCCTCCTCCTATGCCTGTGGGAGACCCTGCCCTTCCCCTAGGCTGGCTAGAAAAGCTCAACACCATGGATTAAACCACAAACCCAACCGTTGCTGCTGAATTGATTCAGACTCATGGTGATTTCATGTGTTATAGACTAGAACCCCTCCACAGGGTTTTCAATGGCTGATTTTGCAAAATGAGACCTCCAAGTCTATCTTCTGAGGCACCACTGAGTGGGTTCCAATTGCTCACCTTTAAGTTAGCAGCCTCTGGTAGCATAATGGTTATGAATCGGGCTGCAAACCTGAAGGTCAGCGGTTTGAAACTACCAGCCGCTCAGCGGAAGAAAGATGAGGCTTTCTACTCCCGTAAAGATTTACACCCTTGGAAACCCTGTACAGGGTCGCTATGGGTCGGAACTGACTCGATGGCACTTAACAAGTTAGCAGCCAAGCCAAAAATAGTTGTGACACCCAAAATCTTGTTGATTTCTTAAAACTCATTGCCTTTGAGTTGATTCTAACTCTTAGCAACCCTATAGGACAGAGTAGAATTACCCCATAGGGTTTCCAAGACTATTCTTTACAGGGTTTCCGAGGCTGTAAATCTTTACAGGAGCAGAAAGCCTCATCTTTCTCCAGCGGAACACCTGGTGGTATCGAACTGCTGACCTTGCAGTTTGCAGCCCAATTCGTAACCACTACACTACCAGAGATCCTTACTGTACAGACACGGAAACGAAGGCACAGAGGTGAAACTGCCCACCCAAGGCCATCCAACTGGCCAGCAGCAGACTCAGAAGTTGCTGTTTAGTGTCTGTAAAAATTCTCTGTGGTGGCTACTTTTATATGTACATTCCACAGATGAACAAACAGGTTCAGAGTGCTCCGGAGTATTCCAGAGGAGCTGGGATTGTAACAGACACAGCCAACACGGCCCCACCTGCCATTGTTTAAACCTTCTAGTGCTGGAAGGGAGTCCTGGTGTGCTGCTGTGGGTATTTGTGCTGGACTGCAAAGTCAATTTAAACCACAAGGTTGGTGGTTCAAGCTCACCAGCCACTCCTCAGAAACCTGTCTATACAAGTTTGCTATTGGTTGGAACCAACTCTATGGCACTGAACAAGAACAGTGCTGGAAGGGGATTCCTGGTGTGGTACTGTAGTCTCAGCACTGGACTTAGAACCCCAAGATTGGCAGTTCAAACCCACCAGTTGCTCTACAGAAACCCTATACAGGGTCACCATGACTCAGAATTGACTTGACAGCACTTAACAACAGTGCTAGAAGGAAGCCCAAAGGCCCTGGCTATGTGCTCATGGGAAAGGCCATTTCATTTCTCTGAGCCTCAGTTTCCTCGCCTGCACATTGGGGCTCATCAGAGCATCGTCCATGGCAAGGGTGAGTGAGGGGCCAACACACAGCCGTTCTGTGGAATGTCCAGTGGCCTAGCACCACACACAGCAAGTTCTTGGCAAATATCTGTTTGAACTGGTAGCCTTGTTTGGATTTCAGAAAGCAGTGGCAACGTGCTTGGAAAGCAGTCTCCCTCTAACTGAGGGCTCGGTACCCTTGGCAGGCACTGCTGGTGAATTTCAATGGCTCTATGGGGTCAAATGGTCCCCAGGTAACAGTGCTGATCCAAAGTGATATACTGCGCTTCCCAAGTCAGCCATATCTTAGCCCAGCTCCACAATCTGGGCTGCCTCCCACCTCAGTCCACCAGGTGGAGTTAGCCCTAGTGTAGAGCCATGGGAACCAGGTCAGAACTCCATAGCTCAAAGAATGGAGGCTGGGAGGGAGCTCCAGAGCTTTCCTATCCTTCCCCCCTCATTCCTGGTCTCTGTGTGACCTTGGTCAGTCCCCTTCTTTTGGCATCAGTTTCCCCACCTGTAAAAGAAGGGGGCTGGGCTAGTTGACCCCCAAGGGCCTTTCCAGCTCTGAGGCTTGAGGACAAAAAGAGAGAGCCCAGAAGACCACTCCTCACTTGTACCTTGCTTTACTCTGCTCAGAAAATACTTTTTTGTCCAGTTTTCACCTAATTTACCATTCCAACAAGTAAGCCTGAGAAGCAGCTAAAAAAAAAAAAAAAGTTGCCATGAAGTTGTTTCTGACTCATAGTAACTTCATGTGTGTCAGAACTGTGTTCTTTAGGGTTTTCAATGGAAGATTGCCAGGAGTTTCTTCCGAGATGCCTCAGGAGGACTGTAACCTCCAACTTTTCAGTTAGTTGCACCATCCAGGAATGCCAGAAGAAACTTTGTTGTTGCTAAGTGCTGTCGAGTCTATTCCTACTCATAATGACCCTGTATAGGGTTTCTGAGGAGCAACTGATGGCTTTGGACCACAGACCTTGAGGTTGGCAGTCCAGTGCTTATCCTACAGTACCACAAACTACAATTTAAGATCATCTGATTCAACAGCATCACTTAACTGAAGCAGTAATGAGGCCCAGAGACGGTAAGGAACCAGCTTAAAGCCACAAAGTCAAGCTAATAATCCCAGAGTCCTCAGGACTTTCCCAACATCCATGGAAGTCAGAAGCCAATTCCCATCATAAAACTTGTGGAGGGCATTTTCTAGAATCCCCTTAGGGATACTGATAGGGAAACAGTGACTGCTATTCTCTCAACAGTCCCCAGTATGTTCAGTTTTCAAGTCAGGAGGGGACCTCTGCTGGAGAGGACAATGGACTGTATGCATTTATTGGTCCATTTCCCCTGGGGTCACAGCCCAGACACCCTCAGAAAGACCAATGTGGAAATCAGAACTTTTGAACTCTTCTGCAGAATTACAGAATTTCACTCAACAGTTGTTCCTGGTCTGTTTTAGAAACTATAGGCAGCACAAAAACACTTTAAACAATCTGAAAATAGATATACTTGGTCATTAGTGAAACCCTCACCTGTATTCCTGTGGAGAGGGATGGTGGATTTGCCCTGAATTTTGAATAATTCCTGACATTATGGTCGAGATGTCACTTTCTACCATCTCCTTGGAGGGAAGACAAACAGAAAAGTAACATCAGTAACAATGTGAACAGGTGGAAACCCACACTTTTCTTACAGATCAAGCGGATGGAGATCTAACAACTAAAACACTTTAAAAAAATAAATTCTAGAAGATTTCTGGGTGTCCCAGATCACCTTCCCAGAAAAATTGTATAGGGTTTTATAAGGGTTCTGAGCAAAGAGAAAGGAACAAAATTTCAGATTCTTTAGAATGAGTGAGATACAAGTGCAGCAGAAAGAGTCTAGAACCCAAATGTCAAGTCTCAGAAAATGTGGACTCGGAAAATGGGAATCAGAAAATCCCTACCTTTTCTTTCCAAGCCTTAGATTCTCAATCACAGTTCAGTTATGGTCACTATAGAATTAAAAATGAACAGAAAAAACTGCAATTTAATGGTGTACGTTTCCTAGGGGAGGTGAGTTGTTTAGAGAGTAATCCCTGCAGGGTCTCTTCCATGGAAATTCCATCAGAAACGGCACATACCCTTGCTGCAAAATCAGTACAGCCTTTCCCCTGACACAGAACCATAAAAAATAAAAAAAATTATTGGGGCATTCCTAAATTTCTCAAACTACAAACTGGAAACGTACATATGAAAGAAAGACTTCCAGTTTTGCCCCCAAAGTCAATCAAGGATTCTTAGGGAGAAAAGAAGGGAGCAGGGAAGGCAGTCCCGCAGTCCCGGGAGGAGCAACAGCCCCACAAGGTGGTACCTGGAGCGATCCGCGCCGGGGCCGCCGCTGCAGGCGCCTCTGGGGCGGGCCGGCCTCTGGGAGAGGGGCTCCCTCGCGCTCGCCCCTCGCGGTCCGCAATTTGGCTGCCGTCGCAGCGCGAACCGTTTTTAAATTTCCCTCTCTGGAGCTGTCCAGCTCGGAGCATGCGCAGTGGCGGTGTGTGGGACTTTTCCCCAAGGGTCAGTTACCCGGCAGGGTCAAGGGGATTGCAGCGGGTGTTTCCCAGCAGCTGTGAGCCTGGCACGCTCGGGGGCTCCGAGGTGCAAGGACTCCCCTCTGCAAACTTGGCCAACAGTGGCATCCACTGCACTCTTGCGAGCATGCGTTGAGATGCAGTGGGAGGGTGATTTAGACCAGAAGAAGTTGCAAAGGGATGCTGGGTGCATTAAAACTTGCAGTCCGTCCTGGGCCCCTGTAAAGGGAGGTAGTGGGCTGGGACATCAATTGCAGGCCCTTCTATCCCCACCAAGGAGGAAGGGTCAGGAGGGAGAGTGGGGTCACAGGTAGATGCGGATTTCGACCACCTGTCCCTTTAAGAAAGTTGAGTCCGCTCAACGCGGCTGCAGGGGTGTAGCTGCGAGAGCTCTTTCGGGCGCTTCCACCTGTCGAGGCCGCGGGGGGGGGCGCCCCGGCTTTGCGCGCTGCGCCCCTCTGGTCAGCTCTGAGGGTGAACCCGCCCGGAGTGAGCTCAGGCCGACCGGGAGCAGTGGCGATGTGGCTGCAGCGCTTGAGCTGGGCGCCGCGAGTCCCGGGCCGTCAGCCAAGTGCTAACCCAGCCGTTGGGGGCCGC
>NW_006408660.1:1916388-1919558 GCF_000296735.1 Chrysochloris asiatica
CCGCGGGCGGCGGGCGGCGGGTGGCGCGGGCTGTCAGTGTTCACTCCTGAGCCTCTAATGGAATCAGTTTGCAGTAGTAACAATAATAGTCACAACCACCATTCATTCTTTCATTCATTCGTGCCTTCTCCTTGCTTCTTGACCCTCTGTTGGAATACATTTGTCATGGTAACAACAATAACAGTCACAATCACCACTCATTCATGCCCTATTTTTTCTTGGGCCTTAGCTAACAATAAACCTGTTACAATAACAATAACAGAGCTACTCAGAGTGACAGGGCCAAGGTCACACCGCCAGTAAGTGGCAGAGGCAGGACTCAAACCTAGGTCAAGTCGACTCCACAGCCCTGCGCCCAGGTGTATATTCGACTCAAGTCCAGCTGTCCAGGTCAAGCCAGGCTCCTGCATCCAATGCTTCTCGAGTTTCTTGAGGCTGAAATCGCGTTATTTCTCCTGCACCTGCAGTCTGAAAGCCTGTCCCACCGGGTGTTTCAGCTCAGGAAGGACCAGGGGCTCCCTGGACTGGGTGTGCCTGGATTTCATTTTTCATTCAGGTGGGCTGTGGCCTTGGAGCTGGTCCATGCACTCTGAATGGTTTTATTGTAGCACCTGGGCTCCCTTGCCTCTTTCTTTTCTGTCAGGAGTAAATAGATCACCTTGCAACGTTCTCTAGGGGCACAACATTGTTCAGAAATTTTAGTTAAGGTCATCATCCTGAAGCTGAGTTTCTCGGTTTTCATCTTTTTCCAACCTGCATATATTTAAAAATTGTATTTTGACAGATTGTAAAGGTAGTCTATGCGGTTTGCATTGTTCTGTATGACCTACATACAATTAATCCAAGGGTTAATCTGAAAACATCTAAAGCATTTGGGTTTATTTCTGTTAATCCTTCATGGACCTGTAAGTAAATGAGAGTGGGGGTGGGAGAGGTGTGTGTGGCGTATAACCTCACAAACTCATTATGAGTTAACAGTTCTTTTTATTATGGTAGAATTTTGTATCTTTAGAGTGTTTGAAAGGAATTCTTTCTTGTGAAAGTGGATGGTTTCAGGAAAGCTTTTTAAATGCTACCAGCCTGTAAATTCTGTAGGTTACAGGAAAGAACCCCTTCATGAAAGGCAAGGCACCTCTTCATGAAAACAAAACAAAACAAATTGTTTTTAAAGAAAGAGATGGGCAGCCCTTGAAACCCCTCCCTGGCCCTATCCGAAATTGATAACAACTTAGTTGCCCTGTGTGGAGTTTCTGACTTGGGGACTGTGGTCATAAATATTGCCGGTGATGGGATCACTTGGAAAACCCAGGTATCTTAGCACAAGCCCTGGTTAGTTTAATGTAGGGTGTTTCTCACACGTGCAGCATTTTAGCAGTCACGGGCTGTGAACCTTAAGGTCAGCAGTTTGAAACTACCAGCTGCTCCGCGGGAGAAAGATGAGGCTTTCTGCTCCCGTAAAGATTTCCAGCCTTGGAAACCCTGTACAGGGTCGCTATGGGTCGGAACCGACTTGATGGCACTTAATAATAACAATAGCGTGAAATTAGAACTAGACAAGGAAGGACTTGTGAAGCCTTACTTTTCTCACAAGTGTCTCAGGTGAGTGTGTGATGAAGCAAGTTGGCGACACCTGTATTATGAAGTAAAGGTGGCCAGTGATATTTTTTTCTTTTTAAACAAAAAGGTATGATACTCACCTGTTTCCAAAGCTTTACAGCACTTTATCGTTTTCTTTAGTGTAGGGAAAGTGTCCCCAGTTTTAAATTGGACCTGATTTTGTGAACAGCCCTAAGATTCATTGCTACTAAAAGTTCTACACCAGGTCAATGATACTGGAAATTTTGCAGGAAGAGGAAAAAGCAACAAGTATGTGAGTTTTCTTCTTTACTCTGTAGATCTATGATAGAAACCTTGGTGGTATTGTAGATTGCGTGTTGGGCTGCTAACCACAAGGTCAGCAGTTCAAATCCGCCAGCTGCTCTATTGGAGATAAGACTTTTTACTCTCATAAAGGTTTATAAGTCTCAGAAACCTTGTACAGGGTTGCTATGAGGTACTATGTAGTAGAAAATGTTCTAATCTGATCCAGAGTTTCTTATATTTTGATAGTTTAGCCGTACTATTATCTGCTCTGTCTATTTAGGGCTGCTGTGCCTATGACTGCATAAGAAATAATTATTTACGATCTTGATAATGAGCTTAAAACCAGCTCGGTCCTCACCTAGGAAGATCAGTTCCTCATATGCATGGTATAGTGTAAGCATTTGGGCTGAAGGATTTGCAAACTGTTGGCTCTCTTGGGAAGTTCTCATTTCTGCTGGAAAGGAGGAAGGAGGAACACATGATCAGGAATACATAAATGATAGCACTAAGTACATGGTTCTTTTACTTCTCTTCTAATGGTTGGCTGGTTTAGTTGAACATCAAGGCATATATATGAAGCAAAACATCAAGAGTGTTATGATGATGCTGCGTAATTATACTAGAACAAGGAGGTCCTGGTGGCTAAAAGGTTAAGCTCTAAGTGAAAGGATGGTGACCCAACTCACCCAGTGGCTCCACAGTGGAAAGTCCTGGAGATCTGCTTCTGAAAAAAGATTGCTGTTGTTGTTAAGTGCCATCCAGAAAGTTCTGGCTCATAGTGGCCTTTTTTCTGAGGCTGTAAATCTTTGCAGGAGCAGAAAGTCTCATCTTTCTCCCGAGGAAAAGCTGCTGGATTTGAACCACTGACTTTGTGGTTCATAGTCCAGTGCTCATCCTACAGAGCCAAGACGCTCCCTCTGCCTAGAAAACCCTATGAGGAAGTTCTACTCTGTCACATGGGGTCACCATGATTTGAAAGCAACTCAACAGTGTACAACAACATACTAGAACAATTCTTATGTCCTAGCATCCTGGGCTGAGGCGGATCTCTGGAAATTTACAAGTCTTTTTTTCCTTGCTTGTCAGTTGCTCAGAGCTAATTTGGGGGCATTGTCTTAGAAGAAACTTCTCAGTGGAAAGCTTAAGTACTATTCATTGACCGTGGCTCCAAAAGTAATTTCTGATTCTGATTTAATAAGATATACAGTTCCGGTAGCGTAGTGGTTACGAATTGGGCTGCGAACCTTAAGGTCAGCGGTTCGAAACTACCAGTCGCTCCGCGGGAGAAAGATGAGGCTTTCTACTCC
>NW_006408660.1:1920728-1939855 GCF_000296735.1 Chrysochloris asiatica
CATGTATTCCCATTGAGTCTTAGTCTTGGAAGGGGGTTTGCACTGAGGGGACCCGACCACTTGCCTTGATGTTTCCTGGGCAAGCAAGTTGCTTGTTCTTATAGTAACAGTCGGTCTGCCTATGTTGTTTTATATTTTTCCTGTAGGTCTTTCTTTCAAGAAGCATCTTCTGTTCTTCTAGCCACTCTAGGTTGATTGTAAAGCTATTTTTAGTGTCTAAAAACTTCTGAAAACAGGAGCACACACTTTTTTTTTTTTTTTTTCCTTTTTTCTCTCTCTCCCGATTTGGGAAACCACAAAAGTGCCTTTGTTGTTGTTCTGCTTTACTCCTATTAAACATGACTGATGTGTATATTATCATTCTCGTGGAGAGGAACTGCCACTTAGAATTATTGTAATGCATATTATTTAATAAAAGGATGCAAAACTCTTCCATCACTTGAATGTAAATTGGTCATACTGTGGCCGTTTGTATGTTTCTGTGATGTCAGAAGCTGATATTTCGAACACCAGCAGGATGAACACGTTTCAGTGGCATTTACAGATTAAGACAGACTGAGAAGAAGGATGTGGCAGTCTACTTCAGAAAAATTGGCCATTGAAAATGTTATGGATGGCAGCAGAACATTCCATGACCCACACAGGTTGGAATATAATAAAAATACAACTGGAAAAGAGCTGTCTCATCAAAGTAGAGTCAAGTTCAATGAGCTGGCTAGCCAGGACCTTCATTTGCTGATGTGGATGACGCAAAGTGAGAAGACACAGATACAAGTAGCCTTTACTAATTGGAACATGGACTATACAAAGTCTGTATCGACGAAAATTGGAAATTACAGAAAAGGAGATGAAATGCTTAAAGATCAATATCCTAGGCATTGGTGAGCTGAAATAGACTGGTATTGGCCATTTTGAATTCAGATAATTATGTTGTCTACTATGCAAGGAACTGAGTCCTTGTGTGGTGCTATAGTATAAGCACTAGACTGTTTATCGGAAGGTTAGTGGTTCAAACCCACCAGCTGCTCCATGGAAACCCTACACAGGATAGCTATGAGTCAGAGCTGACTTGATGGCACTTAACAACAACAACATGCAAGGAATGACAAATTGAAGAGGACTAGTGTCACATTCATTGTCAGAACATTTCAAGACCTCTCCTGAAATACAATAATGTCACTATCCATACTACTATGAGTAAATACGACTACTATTATTCAAATGTATATACCAAAAACTAATGTCAAAGATGAAGAAATTGAAGAGTTTTACTAACCTCTGCAGCCTGAATTCTGCAGTATCAATGATTTATTCATTGCAAACACCTTTTTTTTCAACAACACAAATGGTGATTATACACATGGACCTTAAGAGATGGAATATACAGGAATCAAATGAACTTTGTCTGTGAAAAGAGATGATGGAGACGCTCAGTATCATCAGGCAGAATAAGACCAGGGTTTGACTGCAGAACAGACCATCAGTTGGTCATATGCAAGTTCATGTTGAAAATGAAAACATTCCTACCTGAATTTAGAGACCATCTCAAGAATAGATTTGGTACATTCAACACTAATGACTGAAGACTAGATGAATTATGGCATGGCATCAAAGACATTATATATGAAAAAAGCAAAAGGTAATTATAAAGACAAGAAGGAAAGAAAGGACCAAAATGGTTGTCATAGGAGACTCTGAAACTTACCCTTGAATGTAGAGAAGCTATAGCAAACAGAAGAAATGAAGACAAAAAGAGCTGAAAAGAAGATTTCAAAGGACCACTCAAGAAGACAGTATAAAGTGTTATAATGAAATGTGCAAAGACCTGGAGTTAGTAAACCAAAAGGGAATAACACACTTGGCATCTGTCAAGATGAATGAAGTGATAAAGAATTAAAATACTGATGAAGATCAAAGTCAGTACAGGTTACACCTCAAATGTGAAGAAAACAAAAATCCTCACAACCAGACCAATAAATAACATCAAGATGAATGGAAAAAAGATTGAAGTTGTCAAAGACTTCTGTTTGCTCAAATCAACCATCAAAACTCATGGAAGTGGCAGTCAGGAAATCAGACAATGTATTGCATTAGGTACATTTTCTGCTTAAGACCTCTTTAAAGTGTTCAAGAGCAAAAATGTCAGTTTAATGATTAAGGTTCACTTGACCCAAACCATAGGATTTTCAATAGCCTCATATGCATGTGAAAGTTGGACAGTAAATAAAGAAGACTGTTTGAGGTATGGTGATGTAGAAGAATATTAAAAGTGCCATGGCCCTGGGGACACCTGAGCCCATGGACAAGGACATAGCCACAGAGGGCTAGAGCTGAGAATGAAGCATCCAGCTGATATGAAGTGAGGGGAGATGTAGAAGGACACCCAAACTTGCGGACAGTACCCATTTGACCTAGCCTCGATGGCTTGATAATCAGAATTCGACTAGAAGAAGAAAGAAGGGGGAGGGGGGAGAGTAACCTGCTACAATTTGATGAACCTGGCCTATACTCATGGAGGTAGTAACTCTAAATACCAACAGAAGGAAGGAGTCTTCACATCAAGTATCAATGCTATCCCTTTTGTACACAGGGTAGATAGGGACAGGCAACTTAGACATTGGCTACCTAAAATGAGGGGGCGATAAAGGCACGAAGTGACTAGCTTACAAGGGTTCAAGAGGGAGTTTAGTTTAAGAGTATGGGGGGTGGGGAGAAAGAGTCCCCGCTGAATAGTTTTCATCTTGTCTAGATGGGTCTTGGGAAAAGAGATGGGGATAAGATTTGTATGATTCAATAGTGAATAATTGCTATCGTGACTAATTGTGACTGTCACGATTGTACAGGTAGAAGTTATGTAACAAAAACAGGGGAGTGGTTAATCTTACAGACCAGAAACAGAGGACCCTAGGACATCAAGGGAGAAGAGCACAAGTAGAGTGTGGGACCCTATCCAGAGAAGTAACGACACTAGAGATGGAGGCAGAGATGGGGACATGGAGAGAGGGAGCAGATGAGGACTCTATATTCATGGGAAGAGAGGGGCATAAGATCACTATGAGTTGGTAC
Organism: Chrysochloris asiatica; assembly: GCF_000296735.1. Lineage (NCBI taxonomy): Eukaryota > Metazoa > Chordata > Mammalia > Afrosoricida > Chrysochloridae > Chrysochloris > Chrysochloris asiatica. The sequence continues at coordinate 1,923,795 of NW_006408660.1, forward strand.
TGACTCAATGGCACCTAACTACAGCAACAAATTGCAGTATTGAAAGCTTCTATGGGCAAAATATTGAATGATACAAGAAGTGTCAAGAGGATACAAAGAATACAAAGAGTCATTTACTAAAAAGAATTGGCTGGAATTCAACCATTTCAGGAGGTATCATATGATCAAGAACCAATGGTATTGAAGGAAGAAGTCCAAGATACACTGAAGGCATTGATGAAAAAAACAATCGTCCAGGTAAGTGATCAATTTGAGATGTTTCAACAAACGGATGCAATGCCAGAAGCACTCACTGGTTCAAACCAAAAATCGGGAAGACAGCTACCTGGTCAACCAACTGGTAGAGCTCTATTCCAAAGAAAGACGTCTCAACAGAATGGGGAAATTATAAAATATTACTATTAATTATTAATATCACATGCAAGAAAAGTTTTCTGAAAATAATTTAAAAAGTGGTTACAGCAGTACATTGACAGGGAACTGGCAGAAATTCAGGTTGGTATCAGAGGAGGGTTATGGAAAAAGGGATATAAGATGGATCTAAACTAAAAGCAGAGAATACCAGAAAGATGTTTATCTGCATTTTATTCAATGTGCAAAGGCATACAACGGTGTAGATTATAACACATTATGGATAACACTTTGGTAGTCCATATCATTGGAAATCTTTCTTTTCTACTGACCCTCTACCAAGCATGAGTCCTTCCTAGGGACTGGTCCCTCCTGATAAAATGCCCAAAGTACATGAGAAGAAGTCACATCATCCTCACTTCCAAGAAGCATTTAGGCTGTACTTCTTCCAAAACAGATTTGTTCATTTTCCTGGTGTACTCAATATTCTTCACCAACGTCATAATTCAAAGGTATCAATTCTTCTCCAGTTTTCCTTATGTATTGTCCATTTTTTGTATGCATATGAGGTGACTGAAAATACCATGGCTTGGGTCAGGTGCACTTTAGTTTTCAGAGTGATGTCTGTGTTACCATCTTCTCTTCAATGTGGTGTAATACACACAACAAAGCACTCACCAATTCAACAGTTTCTACATGTATACTTCAGTGACGCTCATGACATTCTTCAACTTGTGCAATCATTATTATTATCCCTTCCCAAATGATTCCATAGCACTAGACTGCTAACTACAAGGCTGATGGTTCAAGCCCACTAGCCATTAATTGGAAATCCTATACTGGGTCACAATGAGTTAGAACTGACTCTGCGGCACTTACACCACATTAACATAAACTCAATACCACCTGAGCAAAAACTCTTCCTTTTTCCCTCTGTCCCACACCTGGGATAAACCACTAATAATCTTTAGTTTCTGCAGAGATATTGAACATCAAAGACATAACAAACTGGATAACATTGCAAACAATGGAAATTCTAGCTCTTAATTGTGCTCATGTGGAAGCTGTACATAGACCAGAGGCAGTTGTTTAAACAGACCAGGGAATACAAAGTAGTTTAAAATCAGGAAAGGTGTGCAAAAGGGTTCATCCTTTCACCATACTTTTTCAATCTGTATGCTGAGCAAATAATCCGAGAAAATGGACTATGTGAAGAATGAGACTTCAGGATTGGAGAAAGACTTATTAACAATCTGTGATGTGCAAATGATACAACCTTGCTTGCTGGAGGCAAAGATGACTTGAAACACTTCCTGATGAATATCAAAGACTCTAGCATGCAATATGGATTGCACCTCAATATAAAGAAAACCGGATCAATAAATAACATCATGATAAATGGAGAAAAGATGGAAGTTGTCCATCTAAGGTCAGAGGTGCCAGGTGCACTCTGCCCCCAAGTTTGGAGACACGTCCTCTCTGCCTCTTCTGGTCATCAGCGAGTACAGTGCCAGGGGGATTCTGCCCCCAGCCACCCCTGAGTGGGCAGGAACTCTCTCCAAGACCAGACACCCTGACACCAGTTGCTCTCTGAACTGGCAGAAAATCATTCTAAGATCAGATATCCTGTCCTCAGCTGCCCTCTAAATCCACAGGAACTCCTTCTGAGACCAGGCATCCTGACCCTGGCAGACTTCTAGACTGGCAGGACTGGGTGTCTCACTCCCTCATGACCCCTTCCACTGGCATAGTGTGTCAATTTGTACTGGTCATCCCTGTCTTTCTGCCCTCCTACCCAGTTTTCTCCCTTTCCCCTTTTCTTTCCCTTCCCTTGTTTTTCCCGTTTCTGTTTTCCCTTTTACTTTTTGCTTTCTTTTCTTATGTTTTTCTTTTCTTTCCCCCTTTGTTTGATTTTCCTTTCTTTTCTTTTCCCCCTCCCTAGTTGTATTTTCCTTTTTTTTTTTTTGCTTCCCTTGTGTTTTCTTTCCTTTTTCTTTTTTATTTACGATTTTCTTTTCCCCCTGTTTTTGTTTGTTTCTTTTTCCTCTTGTTGAAAACTTATTTCCATTTTTGCTGTTGTTGTTGTTATTTTTTCTTTCTCTCTCTCTTATTTATTTATTTTTTTGGTACCACTCAGTAGGAGATAGCAACTATGCCTACACTGCCCCACCACACCTGCAACTCCTGCAAACCCATCCACCAGGCCAGGGTCACCACATACTCCTGTATTGCCTGATTAATGATGTTATTTGTTGTTTGGTACTGTTGAGTTGATCCTGGCTCATAGCAACCCTGTGTACAACAGAATGAAACACTGTCCGGTTCTACACCAGCCTCACAATCATTGTTATCCTTGGGTCCATTGCGCCTGCCACTGTGCCAATCCATCTCATTGGGGCTCTTCCTCTTTTTCACTGACCTTTCACTTTACCTAGCATGATATACTTCCCCAGTGAGTAGTGCCTCCTGACAATGTGGCCAACGTATTAAAGATGAAGTCTTGCCATCCTGGCTTCCAAGGAGCATTCTGGTTGTATGTCTTCTAACACAGACTTGCTTGTTCTTCTAGTAGTCCATGATACTTTTAATATTCTCTTCCAAAACCATAACTCAAATGCATCAATTCTTATACCATCTTTCTTATTCATGATCTAACTTTCATATGCGTATGAGATGATTAAAAATACCATTGCTTGGTCAGGTGTCCTGTAGTTGTCAAAACTGACATCTTTGCTCCTGAACAGTTAAAAAGGTCTTGTGCAGCAGATTTACCTAATGCAATAAATACATTGTTTGATTTCTTGACTGCTGTTTCCATGAGTGCTGATGGTGGATCTAAACAAAATGAAATCTTTGACAACTTCAGTCTTTTCCCCATTTATTATGATATTAGTTATTGGTCCAGGGGTGAGGATTTTTGTTTTCCTTAAATTGAGGAGCCACCCATACTGAAGGATGTGGTCTTTGACCTTCATTGTTGTTGTTGTTGTTGTTATGTGCCGTGGAGTCAGTTCCGACTCATAGCAACCCTATACAGGGTTTCCGAGGCTGTAAATCTTTACGGGAGCAGAACACCTCATCTTTCTCCCACGGAACAGCTGGTAGTTTCGAACTGCTGACCCTGAGATTCGCAGCCCGATTCGTAACCACTATGCTACCAGAGGTTCATTAGTAAGTATTTTAAGTCCTCTTTGCTTTCAGCAAGCAAAGTTGTATCATCTGCATATCGCAGGTTGTTAATGGGTCTTCCTCCAATCCCAGTGCTACATTCTTCTTCATATAATCCAAATTCTCAGATTATTTGCTCAGCACACATACTGAATAAGTATGGTGAAAGAATACAACTCTAGTGTACATCTTTTCTGATTTAAAACCATCCAGTGTCTCCTTGGTCTGTTTGAATGACTGCTTCTTTCTTGGTCTATGTACAAGTTCCTCATGAGCACAATTAAGTGTTCAGGAATACTCCTACTCCACAATGTGGTCCATAACCTGTCATGATTCACACAGTCGAAAGCCTTTGCATAGTCAATAAAGCACAGGTCTGGTATTCTATGCTTTCAGCCAAGATCCATTTAATATCAGCAACGATATCTGTTGTTCCATAGCCTTGTTTGAATCTGGCTTGAATTTCTGGCAGTTCCCTGTGAATATTGCAACCATTTCTTAATCATCTTGAGTAAAATTTTCCTTGCATGTGATATTAATGATAATGTCTGATGATTTCTGCATTCCGTTGAGTCTCTTCTCTTTTGGATGGGCACAAATATGGATCTTTTCCCAATCAATTGGCCAGGTAACTCTCTTCCAAATTTCTTGTCATAGTTGAGTGAGTACCTCCAGTGCTGCTTCAGTTTGTTGAAAGATTTCAATTTGTATTCCATCAATGCCTTCAGTGCACCTTGGACTTCTTCCTTCAGTACCATTGGCTACCTCATGAAACAGTTGAACATTAAACATTTCTTTTTGCTACAGTGACTCTGGGTATTCCTTCTATCTTCTTTTGGTTCTTTCTGCATCATTCAGTATTTTGCACACAGAGCCCTTCTGTATTGTAAGTTGAGGCTTGAATAATTCCCTCAGTTTTTTTTAAACTTGAGAAATGCTAAGTATGTTCTTCCATTTTGGTTTTCTAACTCCAGATCTTTGTACATTTCATTATATTTGACTTTGTCTTCTCAAGTTGAACTTTGAAATTTTCTGTTCAGCTCTTTTAGATCCTCATTTCTTCCATTTGCTTTAGCATCTCTACAATGGAAAGAAAATTTCATTTGATCCATTATTGTTAAGTGCCGCTGAGTTGATTCCAACTCATAGTAACCCTGTATAGGGTTTCCAAGGAGAAGCTGGTGAGCTTGAACCACCGATCTTGCAGTTCAAATGCCTTTGCATTAGCCCACAGCACCACACCAGGACTCCTGGTCCATTATAGGTGCAGTCAATACTAACCATATGTGCTCTCAACTGCTCTATATTAATAGTGAACAGAGAACTGTACAACACATCCATCCTCTATTCTACCCACCAAAAGACAAGTGGTGAGTGCCTACGAACACATCAATGTACAATCAACACCACAATGTCTTGGAGACAACAGATAACCTCAGTTTATACAAATAAATAGGACAGAGTAGCTCAATCAAGTGACAAAAAAACACAGAGCCAGAAAACCTTCTGAGGAAGAAATTACATTGGATCTATCTGACAAGAAATTCAAAAGATTGATGTTTGGGTACCTTCAACTACTGAGAAAAAGATCAAGGAAACTGTCAAGAGAAACTAAGGAAAACACAGACAAAACTGCAAGAGAAAAATTGATAAAATAAATGAAAAATTAGAAAACATACAAAAATACAAAATAAAAATTCAGAACATTAATACTAAGATTTCAGAAATAAAGAATTCATTGAAAGGGCAAAGAAGTACAATTGAATCTATGTAAGACAGAGTTAGTAATTGAAGACAAATCTCTTAATACTAATCTGCTGGAGGAGCAATCAGAAAATAAAGGACAAATAAAGCTTAAGAATTATGTAGGGTACCATCAAGAGGGATAATGTGCTTGTGATCAGAATTCAAGAAAAGAAAGAGACCAAAAAAAAGCACAGAGAAAATTGTTGAAGATTTGTTAGAAGAAAACTTCCCTAGTATCATGAAAGATGAAAAGGCATGCATTGAAGAAGCTGAATGAACACCAAACAGGATAAATCCCCAATAGAAAATGATCAAGACTATCATAATCAAATTTCCCTAAACCAAAACCAAGGACAGAATCCTGAAAGCAGCTCAGGAAAAGATGAAATTTTACGTACAAAGAGGAATCAATAAGCTAAGCTCTGATTTCTTGGCAGTAACCATAAAGGCCAGAAGTCAGTGAAATGACATGCAAAAAACTCTGATTAAAGAAAAATGCCAACCAAGAATTTTATGCCCAGCAAAACTGTCCCTCAAACACAATGATGAAATTAGGACATTCCATATAAACAGAAATTAAAGGAATTTGTAAAACCAGACCAATTTTATGAGAAATACTAAAGGGAGTGCTTTGGACAGAGACTCAACAAGGGTATACTACAATCTGAGAATAACATACAAGACAATATACCACGCAGACGTCAACCCAGATATTGAAGTTTCCAAAGTAAAATGAACCTATAAGACTAATAACAGGGAACCAGAGATATCAATTTGTAAACAAGGATAAGTACAAAGTAAAAACAGAAAATTCATTGTGCAGTTACAGATTTTCAAAATGGAGAGGAAGCCAAACAATTTCAAAATAACACAGACTGTTTTCAACTTGGGGAGAAAACAATTAATTCCAGGGTAACCACAAAGAAAATTAATAACCTTTTTTATAAAGAAAAAAAAGAGAGGAAAACCATAAAGATTTAGTACACACTCAAATAACAATGAAGGACATAGTAAGAAAATCCACAAACAAATGAATTCAGCACAAATAATTTTGTGGAACATAGAAACAAGCAACGCCACAAAAAACACCAGCATAACGACAGCAGTAAATCCATGTTGTTGTTGTTGTTATGTGCCGTGGAGTTGGTTCCGACTTGTAGCAACCCTGTCCAGGGTTTCTGAGGCTGTAACTCTTTATGGGAGCAGAAAGCCTCATCTTTCTCCCATGGAACAGCTGGTAGTTTTGAGCTGCTTACCATGAGATTATTGTTGTTGTTAAGTGCCATTGAGTTGGTTCCAACCCATAGCGACCCTGTATAGGGTTTCCAAGGAGCAGCTGGTGAGCTTGAACCACCACCCTTGCAGTTCAAAGGGCTTTGCAGTCTGGCACATTAACCCACAACGCCACACCAGGACTCTGACCATGAGATTAGCAGCCCAATTTTTAACCACTATGCTACCAGAGTTCCTTATACCTATTGATAATTATGTTGTTGTTGTAAAGTACTGTCGAGTCCGGTGCCGCTCATAGCAACCCTGTATAGGGTTTCCAAGGAGTGGCTAGTGAGTTTGAATCACTGATCTTAAGGTTCAAATTTACCTTGTGGTCCAGTGCATTACCCCACAACGCCACACCAGGACAGTGTAAGTAGATTAAAATGCATTATTCAAAAGATAGAGAATAACAGAATGAATACAAAAACAGTTTTCATCAATATATTGTGTACAAGAAACATGTATTAGACACAAACACAAAAATAGACTAAAAATTAAAGACTAAAAAATATATCAAGCAAATGGCAATTAAAAATGAGTAGAAGTGGCAATATTAATTTTTTTTATAAAATAGACTTCAAGGCAAAACCCAGAAGATACAAGGAAGAACATTATGTAATGATTAAAGGGTCAGTTGAACCAGAGAACATAGCTATTAAAAAAAAAAAAAAATCTATGCACCCAATGAAGGAGCCTCAAAATACATAAATCAAACTTTAGCAGAATTAAAAAAATAGACAGCTACACAAAAACAGTGTCGTTGCTTCCAAGTCTGTTCTGACTCATAGCGAGCGACCCTGTGTACAGTAGAATGAAACCGAATGAAAGACAGATTTGTTTGTTTTTCTGGTTGTTGTTGTTAAGTGCAGTTGAGTTGGTTCTGACTCATAATGACTCGTTTCCAAGGAGTGGCTGGTGAGCTTGAACTGCCAACCTTGCAATTCAAACTGACTTTGCAGTCCAGAGTATTAACCCACAGACCACACCAGGACTCCATTCTTCTGGTTGTTGTTGTTAAGTGCCATCGAGTTGGTTCTGACTCAGTAACCTTCTATAGATAGGTTTCTGAGAAGTATATGCATGTACATATATAGAGAGATAGCATCCTGGTGTGGCACTATAGGATAAGCACTGGAGTGCAAGGTCCATTTGAACAGCAAGGTTGGTGGTTCAAACCCACCAGCTGCTCCTCAGAAACCCTAGTGCTGTTGTTAAATGCTGTTGAGTAGGTTCTGACCCAGAGTGACCCTGTATAATGTTACCAAGGAGTAGCTAATGAACTTGAATTGCTGACCTTGTGAATCAAACAGACTTTGCAGTCCAGCATATTAATCCACAGCAACACACCAGGACTCCAGGAAACCCTATACAGGGTCGCTATGAGTTGGAATCAACTTGACAGCATTTAACAATATATGTGTGTATATATGTACACATACACACACATAATATATACATATACACACAGTGAATATTGTTGTTTGTTGTTAAGGGCCATCATTGTGTATAATATTCACTGTGTATAGAATTATAATTATATTGTGTATTTATTACATTGTGTATTATTGTGTATAATTATATTATATATTAATTACATTGTGTATATTATTAAACATTATATGTGTCAAAAGACTTCACCGAAAAAGTAAAAAGAGAACCTACAGACTAGGAAAGTATTTCTTGTTAAGAACATATCAGAAAATGGACTAATCTAAAATTTGTAGAAAACGTCAACACCACAACAAGAAAAAAACAAATATTTTACTTTCAAATGGGCAGATACTTTACCAAAGAAGACATTCAGGTGAATTGTTGTTAAGTGTCGTCAAGTCAGTTCTGACTCATAGCGACCCTGTATAAGGTTTCCAAGGCACAACTGGTGAGTTTGAACTACTGACCTTGCAGTTCAAACTGACCCTGCAGCCCAATGCTTATCCTACAGTGCCAAGCCAGGACTCCAACATGAGTAGATGCTTGCAATCATCAGCCCTTGGAGAGATGCAAATCAAAACAACAAGATATCACCTCACCCCAGCATTAATAGCAAAGTGCAAAAATAGAGGCAGAAAACAAATGCTGGTGGTGTAGAGAGACTAGAACCCTCATATACCACTGGTGGGTCTATAAAATGGTACAACCATTGTGGGAAACAGTATGGTACTTCCTTTAGAAGTTGGAAATAGAAATACCATCTGGTCCAGCAATCCCACTCACTACTAGGGAAATAGAGCTACAATACAAATAAATAGATTCACACCTATGTTCATTGCAGCACTATTTACAATAGCAAAAAGATGGAAACAACAAAGTATCCATCAATGGATAAATGGATAAAATTATGATGCATTCACATAGTGGAATGCAAAGCAACGTTAAAAAATAACAATGAATCACTTCATAACATGAATGAACTTGGAACTACATTGTGCTGAGTGGAATAAGCCAGTCACAAAAAGGCAAATATTGTACGAGACCACTATTATAAAACTCAAGAAAAGGTTTTCACACAAAAAGAAACAGTCTCTAATAGTTACCAGGGATGGGTGAGAGAGGAAGGGTAAAAATAAGAACATCATTAGGTTGTAATAATTAAGGAAGTAGATCACCAGATCCTTTTCCCACAGAGCTACTGGGTGAATTCCAGCCACTAATCTTTCAGTTAGCCAAACACTTCACTGATGCGCCACCAGGGCACAGTATTTCTGACTTGGCTCTTTTCTGTCATAAATAATGGAAAGGATGAGGTTTTATGTGTGATCCCTTCCCCCTACTTCTCAGCACCAAATGATTTCTAGTGGGCTGTAGGATTAGCACTGGACTGCTAACCTCAAGGTTGGTGGTTCAAACCCACCAGCCACTCCTCAGAGGCCCTATACAGGGTCTCTATGAATTGGAAACGAACTTAACAGCACTTAGCAACAGCAATAAATGGCCTATATATGACAGGTCCCACTGTTTAGAATGTAGCTACATTCTATAGAATAGTTGCTATTCCCACACTGTTTGGCCCCATAGAGATTACACATTTAGTTCACGGGATGATGTTATATGCCATCAAGTAGGTTTCAACTCACAGCTCCCTGATGTACAAATGGAACAAAACACCATCCGGTCCTGCACTATCCTTACAATTGTTACGCTTGAGTCCATTGTTCTGCCACTGTGTTCGTCCATCTCGTTGGGGGTCTTCCTCTTTTTTTGCTAACCATCTACCAAGGAACTGGTTCCTCTTGATAACCTGTTGAAAGTTCGAGGATCGATTATAATAAAAAACAGAGTGAAACAAATTGGAGATACAGGCCATTAACAACTCTGTTAAGTAACTGCATCTAATGTTATATCCATTTCATACACTTAAAGGAACATGTGTGCCTACCATCAAAATTAAAGAAAAAAAAGTAAATCCTTCATTATTCTTAGGAGTTGTTGTTGGTTAAGTACCGTCGGATCAGTTCTGACTCATTGTGATTGTGTATAGGGTTTCTGAAGAGTAACTGGGGATGTAGGTCAAAGTAGTCTCGACTTAAAACATATTTGAGTTACTATGAGCTTTCCTTGTGATCATCTGTTTTTGTTCTTGTTTTGCTTTGGGGTACATCTAATTGTTCTGCTGTGGCACTGTAGGATAAGCACTGGACAGCAAAGTTGTTTGAATCACAAGGTCAGCGGTTCAAACACACAGGACGCTCCTCGGAAACCCTATACAGGGTCGCTATGAGTCAGAACTGACTCGACAGCACTTAATAACCACACAGCAATCGTTAGTAGTATGTATGTGGTAAAATGGGAGCACAGTGACTTTGTAGGATAAACACTGGACTACGGACCACAGTCAAGCCCACCAGCTGCTTCATAGGAGAAAGATGAGGCTTTATGCTTCCGCAAAGATTTATGGCCTCAGAACCCTATACAGGCTTGTGAGGAGTTGGAACCAACTCTATGGCACACAACAACAGCATATGTTAAAATATATCTGTACGTTTATATGTAACGTTTCCAACATATAAAGATACATGAATATTGCTTTTATAAGGATGCTGATAATAAAGGCAATAATCATGAAGGTTTAAGAAAAATAAAGGAGGTGTTTGATGTATGTCTGAACCAGCTTATGACAGTTGTGGAAACAGCCCCATTGTAAGTCAAAGACTATCATTGGCTAAAGTTAATTTCAAATAAGTATACTCCTCTGGAGAATATGTTTTAACATCCATAGGAGGATAATTTATGATTGGAGCGATATCTTTAGGGTAATAAATGAAGAAACTAAACACAAAAGCATGTGTCAAGGAATTCCTTTGCATGCTTGAAGTCATTTCTTTATATCACAGTCCTTAAATATCACAGACTGAATTGAGGGCTCCTTTGTTTTTTTGCTCAACAGGAAATCCAAACTTAGACTTCTCACTGAAAGCAACTTTATCCTACAACCACCAACTATTGCAAGGTTTTTTTTTAACTTTTTAAAAAGGTTTTTATTGTGGATTGAGTGCAAGTTTTTTTGAAGAACTGCTCAGAGAATTTGTTTTCAGTCTTACCACGATAGCAAATTCTCAGTACCAAAAGCAGCAGTTTCACTTTTTAAAAAGCGTCTTTCCAAGACTCTAGACCCAGAGAAGTGTTTTCTTTTTCTTTTTCTTTTTCTTTTTCTTCTTCTTCCCATATACTCTTGTATTTGCATCTAACGTGAAAATCAACTTAAGCCAGAGGAACATTAACTCACTTGAATTTGGCATTCGAGGACACTTTCTAGTTTCTGTTGCAATGAAAAATCCTGGCTGTTTGTTTTAGAGATGATAATGTTGTATCATTGTAACAAATTATACTTAAAAATCATTTAGTGTGAAATTGCAGATTAATCCCATAGGGCCTGGTTATTAGCAATCACCCAGTCCATTGGAGCATACAGATGGTGAATCTGGGATTTACAATAGGAACAATCGCTGATTACATGCATGAGTGTAACGGACAAAAAGACCTCCACAACTTAAGCCCAGAAAATACAGTGGAGGTCCCAGTGCCTGATTTGTTTGGGACTCTCAGGTCCCTAAAATGCCTGTTTTCACCAGCTAGCAGATGTGAAATTCTGCAATGCGTTAGGGAAACAAGCTGTAAGTTTCCAAGCGCATACACACAAGTGTTAGTCCCGTGGGTTTCACGTGAACTCTTCTAAATGCCATTAGAATTTGTTTAAAGAGCAACTTCCCAGTAGGGCGTGCAGTGGGAATTTAGCAGATGTGTTCAGTCGAGAACTCATTATCCAAACCAGTACCTGCTGCTCACTAATCATTAGCAAGAAGATTGTCAAGCGCTGCTGTGCTGGGTGGCTGGGGAGGGTTCATTGCTCTGGAAATTAATTTGCACCTGAAATGTGCCTCAATACAATACTCCTGATTTGGGAACTGTCATCTGGTTGAACCGCCAACTGAATACCGCATGACATGCATGGCGTGGCGAATGAAGACAGTGCCCTTGTACACACAATCTTGAATACAGACCCTTTAACTTCCTGTGCTTAACATTCTGAAATCATCAAGAAAGACTGTGTTCTTGTATGCAAGTTTGACCTAACTTTTAATTATAGTTACTAGAGTGGTGATGTAGACTAAAACACTGGACTGCTAACCACAAGGTTGGTGGTTCAAACCCACCATTCGGTCCTCGGAAATCCTATACAGGGTTGCTAATGAGTCAAAACCAACTCCATGGCATTTCACAACCATAACAAAAAAAGTTTTAAGTAAGAGAATAGCAATTTTGATAGCCATTTAGATTCACGAGCAGCCTCTTTGTTGTTATGGGGTTCCACGTAGTCTATTTAAATCCATAGTGATCCCATGTGACAGGGTTTATTTACTAAGCTGTCATCTTTACTGAAGCTGACTGCTAAGTCTTACGTCCATAGTGTCGCAGAGTGGGTTCAAACTGCCAATATTTCAGTTAGTAGCTAATAGTTAATAGTTAACTATTGCACCACTAGGGCTCTTTGTAACCTCAATTGCTGTTGTTGTTAGTGCTATCGAGTCAGTTCCGACTCATAGGGACCCTCTATAGGGTTTCAAGGAGCGGCTGGTGAGTTTGAACTGACAACCTTGTGGTCCAGTGCTTATCCTACAGCACCACATATATACACATATAAAATGCCCACCCCAATCTCTGATTTGATTTTAGATGCAAAGGAATGAAGTAACTTTCCAATTAGAAGAATAAATGATATCAGAAAAAATAAACACAAAAGGGCTCATTGCTTATAAGAATTTAACACCATTCTCTGTGCTTTTTCAGGCTTGTTACAAGAAACATGTCTCCAGTGGGCTGTGGTTTGTCCCAAGTGTTTTCTTCCACATACCTTTTTATTAGAGAAGTCAGAACAGAATAAACATACAAGTGGGTATTTTATTGGATGTCTGTGTCTGACTACCAGAGGGCTTTGTTTTTAGATATACTCTCCCCACACTGGTCTTATTACTTGTTCCTGAACCCAGGGATGCATTGAGCCAGCTGAGTGACCACAACAGCCCCCTTTCTTTTGGGCCAGTTAACTACCCTTCCAGAATGGCCTTATACCTAGAAGGGACATGTGTAAGTTTCTCCAGATTATTCTAGAAGTGCTTCACAACTGTCCTGTCTATGAACCGGCTCCCTAAGGCTCTGGCTTGGCGTCTTTGTCTCCTGTGCTACTGTAGCCCAAATCTCCAAAGTGGGTGGATTTAAAGAACAGAAATTCATTTTCTCATAGTTGAGGGGGCTAGAAGTCCCACTTGAGACTTTGGCTCTAGGGCAACACTTTCTGTTGGCTCTGGGGAAAGACCCTTGTCTTGTTCAGAGGTGAAGGCCTAGCATCCGCAGTGCCCTGGTGACCCTCACATGGCATCTGTACCTCCCTGCTCTCACTGTGTGTTTGCTTGTTGTCTATGTTGTTGTTCTTAAATGTTGTGGTGTCAGTTCTGACTCATAGCAACTCCTATGTTTCTGAGGAGCAGTGGTGGGTTTGAACCGCTGACACTGTGGTTCGCAGTCCAGTGCTGAGCCTGCAGCACCACACCCAGAGACTATGTCTGTGTTGCTTATTGTTATTCAGAAATGGTTAGGTCTCAGGCATAACTTACATTGAAAGGATGCCATCAATTTAACAAAGATGACCTATTCCCAAATGGGATTATGTCCACAGGTAGGCTCCATCAACAGATTTGGAGTAGAACTGCTCCATAGGGTTTTCAAGGCAGCAGATTGCCACACCTTTCTTCTTTGGTACCTTTTGGTGGGTTCCAACTGCCAAGTCTATGGCTAGTAGTTGAATGCTTAACCATTAGTGCTACCCAGGGCCTCCATCCACATGCACTGGGGAGTGGTGGGGTGGAGGGGACATACAACTTAGTCCATCACAGTTGGATGGCACCTTGTTCTGAATCATCAGTGAACCTGTATTGTCTCAGTTCTCAATGCCGTTAGTAATACTGATGCTGTCAACCCTTGGCAGGAACACCTCTGTTTCTATATGGCTTTGAAACATACACTCAAGCAGCAAATGCCACAGCCAGGAAAACTTGAGCAATAAAATAAATAATATGGTTGTTGTTGTTGTTAAGTGCCATCGAGTCGGTTCCGACCCATAGCGACCCTGTACAGGGTTTCCGAGGGTGTAAATCCTTACGGGAGTAGAAAGCCTAATCTTTCTCCCGCGGAGCGGCTGGTAGTTTCGAACCACAGACCTTAAGGTTCGCAGCCCAATTCGTAACCACTACGCTACCAGAGCTCCTAAAATAATATGGTACTGAGTTATTATTCAAAGTATAAAATAAATATCTATGAGTCCATAGTGACCCTAAATAAGTGATTGGAGAAATAAGTAAGTGAAGTAAAAGACACAGATATTCTTGATAGAAGAGTCCCAAATAATACATATAGATAGTCCCTGCTCCAAAGAACGGAGTGAACATGGTGGTGTTGTTGTTGTTACTAAAAAAAAAAAAAACAAATCAAAGCCACTGTTATTGAGTTGACTCGTAGCAACACTATATAGGGTTTAGTTGTTGTTAAGTGCTGTTGAGTCGATTCCGACCCATAGCAACCCTGTATAGGGCTTCCGAGGAGCAGCTGGTGAGCTTGAACCACCAACCTTGCAGTTCAAACGGCTTTGCAGTCTAACGCATTAACTCACAGCGCTGCACAGGACAAGACTATAAATCATTACGGTAGCAGAAAATCTTGTTTTTCTCCCACTGAGCTGCTGGTACATTTGAACTGTCAACCTTTCAGTTAGCAACCTAGTGTTTATCCTACAGCGCCACCAGGCCTCCTTTGTTATTGTTAATAATTGCTGTCAAGTCAGGCCCCAACTCAGAGCAACCCTGTGCACCATCAACTGTAGGTGAGACCATTGGAATCCATACGGTTTTCATTGGCTGATTTTTGCAAGTAATTTACCAGGACTGTCTTCCTAGTCTGGCTTAGTCTGGAAGCTCCACTGAAACATGTGCAGTAACAAAATAGGAACTTCACAGTACAGAAGCCTAGTAAATACCACCTTAGTCAGGTAGTGAGGAGCCCTGGTGATATTTACGAGTTGGACTGTTAACTGCAAGGTCAGCAGTTCGAATGGAGAAACGTGAGGTTTTCTGCTCCCGTGGAGTATGCAGGGGTACTATGAGGCAGAATCAACTCAACACAACAACAGCAACAACTATCAGGTGGTGAAAGTTAGTGCCACAGGAATCTCAAATACCCCTGGAAGGCTGGGATGAGGAAGCACCTCTGTGCTTCATCTCTGTGATGGTCTCTCCCCAAATCCACAACTCCAGTCTGATGATCAGATAAACCCAAACGGAGGTACATACTACAAAATGCCTGAATAATATCCTTCAAAATGGTCAAGGTCTTGAAAAACAAGGAGAGGATGAGAGGAAACTGGGCAGATATGACAGCTAAATGCAATGATTGGGCCTTAAATCAGTATGTTCTGTAGGAAAAGTGTGTTCTGTAGGGTCATTGTGTTCCACAGGGTCTTCTACAGAGTCAGTGTGATCACGGGGTCAATGTGGACTATGGTGGTTGTTGTGGTTAGGTGCAGTTGAATCGGTTCCAATTCATAGCAATCCCATGTTCAGCAGAGCAAAACACTGTCCAGTCGTGTGTCATTCTTTCCATTACTGTGTTTGAGCTCATTGTTGTAGCCACTACGTCAATACATTTCTTCTTCATTGATCCTCTACTTAACCAGGCATCATGCCATTTTCCAGGGATATCCTTTCCTTGCTTCTTAGGAACATTGTTCTTCTGGCAGTCCATGGTATAGTTGATATTCTTTGCCGGCGCCATAATTCAAATCCATCAGTTCTTCATTGTGCAGCTTTCACAGGTGATTAAAAATACCATGACTTGGGTCAGGCAAATTTTAGTCCTTAAAGTGCTTCAAAGAGGTCTCTTACAGTAGTTTCCTTGGGCATTGATAGTGGGTCCAAGTAAAATGAAATCCTTGACAACAGTAATCTGTTCTCCATTTAGCATGATATTGTTTATTG
>NW_006408660.1:1940788-1949098 GCF_000296735.1 Chrysochloris asiatica
TTTGTCTTTGCTGTAAATATATCCATGAATATGATGGTGCACAAAGGGGCAGAATTATTAAAACTTCTTAGATGTAACCAAGCACCCAGGAAACTCAGGAGCAGTCAGTCTTAGAAGACACCAAAGTCAATTGTTAAAACACAGTCCACAAAGACAATTCTCTACATCCTACTTGGTGAATAGCAACTGGGGTCTTTAAAAGCTCATGTGTGGCCATCAAAGATGGAACTATTGGTCTTTGCTGTCTGTAGGAAAGAAGAGAGATGAAAATGGAAGACACATGGTAGCAATTAGTCCAACGGACCACATGAACATCTTCTGGTCTCCCCAATTCTAAGACTAGAAGAACTAGAGAGTGCCCAGCAACTACTACCAATTGCTCTGAAAGGGATCACAAGGCTCCAGGAATTGATGGAATAAAAATTGAAATCTTTAAAGAAAGTGAAGCGGCACAGGAGGCACTCACTCATCTCTGCCAAGAAATTTGGAAGACAAGTATCTGGCCAACTGATTGGAAGAGATCCGTATTTGTGCCCATTCCAAAGAGAGGTGATCCAACAGAATGTGGAAATCATCTGACAATCTCTTTGATAACCCATGTGAGTAAAGTTTTACTAAAGGCAATACAGAAACGGCTGCAAGCATACATTGATAGAGAACTTCCAAGGGTCAAGCTGGATTCAGAGATGTGGAACGAGGGATATCATTGCTGATGTCCGATAGATCTTGGCTGAAAGCAGAAAATAACAGAAAGATGCTTGACTATACAAAAGCTATTGATTGTGTGGATCATGACAAGCTATGGACAACATTGCAAACTATGAGTATTCCGGAACACTTAATTGTGCTCATGAGGAATCTGTACTTGGGAACACTGAATGGTTTAAAATTAAGAAAGGTGTGTGAAAGGGTTGTATTTTTTCACCCTACTTATTCAGCCTGTATGCTGAGCAAATAATCTGAGAAACTGGCTTGTATGAAGAAAAATGTGGTGTCAGAATTGGAGGAAGATTCATTAACAACCTGAGATATGCAGATGATACAACCTTGCTTATGAAAGTGAAGAGGACTTAAAATACTTACTGATGAAGATCAAAGAGAACAGCCTTCAATATCGATTGCATCTCAATGTAAAGAAAACAAAAATCCTCACCACTGGACCAATAAACAACATTCTTATCAACGGAGAAAAGATTGAAGTTGTCAAGGACTTCATTCTTCTTGGGTCAACCACCAAAACTCATGGAAGCAGCAGTCAAGAAATCAAATGACGTATTGCATTAGGCAAATCTTCTGGACAAAACCTTTTAAAAGTGTTGAAGAGCAAAGATGTCAGCTTGAGGACTAAGGTGCTTCTGACCCAATAACCTCATATGCATGCGAAAGCTGGGCAGTGAATAAGAAAGACCATGGAAGAATTGATGCTTTTGAGTTTTGGTGTTGGGGGAGAATATTGAAAGTGCCATGGGCTGCCAAAAGAATAAACAGATTTGTGTTGGAAGGTCAAGATGGCCAAACTTAATCTCTAATACTTGGGACATATTGTCAGGAGGGACCAGTTGCTGGAGGAGGATATCATGTTTTGTAGGGTGGAGGGTCAGAGAAAAAGAGGAAGACCCCCAGCGAGATGGATTGGCAAAGTGGCAGCATCAATGGGCTTGGGCATGGAACAATTGTGAGGTTGGTCCAGGACTGGGCAGTGTTTCATTTTGTTGTGCATACGGTCACTATGAGTTAGTACCGACTCAATGACACTTAACAACAATACATATATGTATATATGTGGATATATTCCCACTCTCACTCCCACTCCCATTTAGCCTGCATGTCTATCCATGTATCTACTTACAAATCACCATTATTCTATGTTTGTGCATATTTACTGTGATTGTCTGTGTTCTGAAGGCTGTGTTTCCAGCTCTTAGACCTTTCCCTCTCTGCATTCTTCAATTTACTTCACATAAAAATGGCAGTTTGGGCATTTTGAGGGACTTAAATTGTCTTCATTTGATATGTTCTTTAGAGTCTGGAGAACAAAAAGAGGTCTGAAGGGGTAAGATCAGGGCTGTAGGATGGATAGAGTAAGCTTTCTCAATGAAATTCTCATAGGACCGCCCTTGCTGTTCTCAAAGAATGAGCAGGTTCAGTGTCCTGAGGAAAAGAAATTCAGCAGTGCAATTTTCCTGGCCTTTCCTTACCAATACAGTCTTCAAGTTTCTCAAATTTCGTCAAAATAAGCAAGCTCCCACGATCATCTTGTGCCTTTCAAGACAGCTGATGTCTTTGCCTTGGAGTTAACTAGTCCAGCAGATCCCCTCAAAAGCCACTGTTTTTATTGGACTTTTTTCTTGTTGTTGTTGAAGGTATCCTAATGAGACTCAGACAATTGAATCACAGAGAGCTTGTCTGCAGCCATTCATTGATTGCAGGAACACTGTGTTTGGAATAAACCCAGGCATATATGAACTGGAACCCCAAAAGCAATACTTTTTGACTAACCCTTGCATTTGTACAACAGCATGCTCTGGTGCCCAGGATTCTATCTTTACATCAAGGCTTGGCATCAAAGATACAGCTGTAGATGGAACAGGTGTAGCCTCTGCTCTCATGGAATGTATGCAAGAGGAGACAAATGATAAATAAATATACATTTGGTTGAACACAGTTGTTTCAGAGAGCATCATGGTATCCTAGATAAGGTCTTGGAACAGAGGTGGAAACAGTGATGAAATCCAATCAAGTCAGGCATCTGGTCAAACTGAAAAACCAAATCTATGGCCATTGAGTTGATTCCCACTCAGGGCTTAACCATTGCACACCAGGCTCCTTGATCAGTTAACACTAATGTTAATTTAACTTCTTAGTTCACCATAATGTGTCATCTTTTGTGTTGCTATGATACTAGAACCTCTATCACTGATGCATCAAATACCAGCAGGCTTACTCTTAGTGGAAAGGTTTTATTAGACTTCTGGACTAAGACAGATTGGGAAGAAAAGCCTACTTCCAAAACTTAGCCGATGAAAACCGCATAGTTTTCATGGAATATTGTCCAACTTGTTTGCTTTGGCTACATCATCAGGAAGGATGAGTGGCTGGAGGAGGGTATGATGGTTGGTGACGTGGAGGACCAGCAAGGGCATGGGATGCTCTCAGTGAGATCATCTCAATAGCTGCAACATGGGACTCAAGCATGGCAACCATAGGGGGTGATGCAGAATCAGGTGACATTTTGTTCTGTTGTACATATGTCACCAGGAGTCAAAGTGAGCTCGACAGAAGCGGTCTAGGTACATATCTAGTCATAACAAAAGGACCATGGTCCATTTGTTAACATCAGGGAGAGTATACGAGAACTCTTTCACAATCTCTGCAAATTTCCTGTAAGTCTAAAGTTATTCTGAATTAATAGTGTGTGCATGTGTGTGTTGTTGTTATATGCTGTGGAGTCGGTACCAACTCATAGTGACCCTATGTAGGGTTTCCGAGAGCAGCTTGTGGGTTTGAATCATAGACTTTACAGTAAACAGTCCAGTGTTTATCCTACAGTGCCACACCAGGCATATATACAAGCATACATAAATATATGAATGATATTTGTAAAACAGTAATTTGAATGAAATAAATACATTGTTGTTGAGTCGATTCTGTGGAGCTACTGGATGGGTTTAGGTTAGTAAGTCAAGCAACCACCATTTGTACCCCCCAAACCAAAACCACTGCTGTGGAGTCGATTTGACTCAGAGTAGAACTGCCCCGTAGGATTTCCAAGGCTGTAAACATTTAGGGGCGCAGACAGCCACATCCTTCTCCTGCAGGTCCATTGGTATATTCGAATCACTGACATTCTGGTTAGCAGACAAATAGTTCACCTACTGCACCACCAGGGCTCCTCTTGTGCCATGCAGGGACCTTCTAAATGATATCCGTTTTTTGCTATCAACAGATACAGCATTTGGCTTTCAACATATGTGTATATCTGAATGTGGCAGAGGGTAAATGGCTGATGGATGGACATCTTGTGGGGTTATTCCTGTGTTTTTGGAGCCAAGGACTTCCTACTTCCTTATTTAATAACTAGGTTTGTAAGGACTGCTTAAGCTTGAGTGGCCCACGCTTTGTTGTCAAGCCTATCCCTATGACCCCTACCAGGAGCCCTGTCCCAATACATCTATCAGCGGAAAATGAATCTATTTCAGAAACTATCAGGCCCCATTATCTCTAATTGGGTCTGACGGCTGGAGACAGGCCTCATTATTTTTAATTGGAGCCTATATTTCTAGAAGACAACACTACCCCTTTAATGCAAATCCTATCTGGATATTGGTTTGCAAGTTCAAAGTGAAATTGGGTTTTGGGGATTTACAGGGGATCACACTATTTTCCATCCTTTTGGTTTCACCTAGCTTTATAGTTGCAGTCTTGGGTTGTAAACTAAAAATAATCATTAAATCAGTACTGTTCAGGTTTATGATATCAGAGGGGTTTTTAGCATCTGGGTAGCAGTAGTATACATTTACCTTTTAAAATGATTAACTATTATAATTGTGAACATCATTTGATGGACTGCTCACTCGAGTATTTAGAAGGTTGTTGGGGCTGGTGTTATACCATGGATAAATTGTCCTTGTTTAAAGAGACTTTTGTGTGTGTGTGCTAATTATTCTAATGGTGGGATGCTATAGGATAAGCACTGGAGTGCAAACTACAAAGTCTATGGTTTGGTTCAAACCCCACCAGCTGTTCCTCAGAAACCCCGTATAAACACACTATGAGTCAAAACCAACTCAGTGGCACTTAACAACAACAACTATAAAATAGATCATCCTTTATGTATTCTATGCTTTAATGTTTATTATTATCCTGAAGCTGCTATTATTACCACAGCACCTCAAGTAGAAAAACTATTTTAGAAAATCTATAAAAAAGACTGTTTCATAACTAATTTGTTGTTGTTACTTTTAGTTACTAGTAGTCCCAGCTTTCATAATATCGAAACAACCTAGTATGGTAAAAGATTTTTTAGTTTTTTAGTTTTAAAACTTCTGAGGACTTGTTACTACTTGAAGTCAAAGTTCTAAGACTCAGCATTGATGATATCTCTTGAGAAAATGTGGAGGTGGTGGGGTGGGCTGTCAGAAATCGCTGATGCCAAAATGTCTGGACCCACTCAGACCCGAGAGCTCCTTGTAAGGAAAGAAGTCTATTCTTGCAGGGGACTTGAGGAACTGCTCTTACTTGCTTTTCAGATCTTTCAGAAGAGAGGGAAAGGTTGGGCAAACCCTCCCATGGAATGCACAAGGATCAATATGGCAGAAGGGCAATTCCATCAGTTTCCACACAATTCTTTTCACCTTTCACACTCAGTTTTATACTACAACTCCTGTGTTGAAGCTGATGATGAACTGCTTTGTGTAGTTGGTCTCGAATATTTTCATAGTTAGATTTCTTATATTGTAAATCTACCACTTGCCTATCAGTTTGTCATACAATGGTGGCTTTTGTATTGGGTAGTGTATCTTGATTCTTCATATAATCCAGTTTCTTAGATTATTTGCTTAGCATACAAATTGAAAAAGCATGGTGAAAGAATATAATCATGGTGCACACCTTTAGTGATTTTAAACCATTCAGTAGCCTCTTATTCTATTCTAACAACTACCTTTTGGTCTATATATAGGTTCCTAATGAGCACAATTAAGCATTCTGGAATACCCATTCTTTGCAGTGTTATTCAGAGTTTGTTATGATCCACACAGACAAATGCCTTTACACGGTCAATAAAGCACAAGTAAACAGCTTTCTGGTATTCTCATTTTCATCCAACATCCATCTGATATCAGCAGTGATATTCCTTGTTCCACATCCTCTTCTGAATTCAGCTTGAATTTCTGTCAACTTCCTGTCAATAGACTGCTGCAAGTGTTTTTGGATTCTCTTTAGCAACATTTTACTTGCATGTGATAGTAATACAAGTAATACTGATGATTTCCACATTCTGTTGAGTCGCCATTCTTTGGAATGGGCACTAACATGGACCTTTGACAAGCACTGGGTGCCTCCTGTGTGTATCAGTTTGTTAAAACATTCAGACTGTATTCCATCAATTCCTGGAAGCATTGTTTTTCACTATTGCATTTAATGCAGCTTGGCCTTCTCCCTTTAATACCATCAGTTCTTAATCATATGCTACCTCTTGAAATTGTTGAGCACTGGCCAATTCTTTTTGGTACAATGATTCTGTGTATTCCCTCCATCTTCTTTTGATGCTTTCTGCATCATTCAGTATTTTTTCCATAGAAAACAAAACAAAAAATTCTGAAGGAAGCTTAAGAATTATGTTGGACAACCTCAAGAAGAATAATTTACCTATGCTAGGAATTCCAGAACAGGAAGAGACCAAAAAGAAAGCACAGAAAATTCAAGTATTATTGGATTAAAACTTTCCTAACATCATGACTGATGAGAAGATATGCTGAATGATATGATATTCAAGAAGCTGAACAAACCTCATACAGTATAGACCTCAAAAGAAAATCACCAAGATAGATCATAATCAAGCTTTCCAAAATCAAAAACAAGAAAGAATCCTGAAAGCAGCTTGGGAAAAATGACAAGTTGCTTACAAAGAGAACCAGTAAAACTAAGCTCTGATTTATCAAAAGAAACCATGCAACCAATAATATTATACGATGACATCTATAAAATGAAAGAAAAAAAATTGCCAGCTATGAATCATACCCAGCAAAACTGTCACTCAAATCAGTGGTGAAATTAGGACATTCCCAGATGAACAGAAATGAAAGGAATTTGTAACAACCAGGCCAATCTTACAAAGAAAACACTAAAGGAAGTCGTTTGGACAAAGAACCACCATTAGTAGACCTCAGATAACACACACGATACCATCACCCAGAAGTCAACCCAGATATAGAAGTATCCAAAATAAAATAAACCTGTTGTTGCTATTAGTCGTTGAGTAAGTTCTGACTCTTAGCTACCCTGTACAGGATTTCCAAAGGAGCTCTGGTAGCGTAGTGGTTACGAATCGGGCTGCCAACCTTAAGGTCAGCGGTTCGAAACTACCAGCCGCTCCGCAGGAGAAAGATGAGGCTTTCTACTCCCGTAAAGATTTACACCCTCGGAAACCCTGTACAGGGTCGCTATGGGTCGGACCCGACTCGATGGCACTTAACAACAACAACAACACAGGATTTCCAAGGACTAGCTGGTGCGTTTGAACCACAGACCTTGTGATTCATACTGACTTTGTGGTCGAGTGCCTATCCTATAATGCCATACCAGGACTGCAAAAAAACCTATAAGATAAGAAACCAGAGATGAAAATTTGAAATGAAAACAATTATAAAGTAGAAAGAGGGAATATTATAGTAATAGAGTCTCCAAAATCAAGAGGAAGCCAAGTAGATTTCAAGATAAAACAGACTGTTTTAAACTTCAGGAGAAATTAATACACACACTACTTGAGTGGTGGGGAAGACAATATACATTAAGAGGGAGGTTGGCAAAAAATGATGGATACAAGAGAAGACAATGTGAGGAGAGTAAGAGTTAAAGGCAAAAGAGGTTAATGCTGTTAAAAACACAATTCTGAAATAATGGTAATCTATGTGAGTTCTGGTGTGGCGATGTGGGTTAATGCACTGGACTGCAAAGTTGTTTGAACCACAAGGTCAGTGATTCAAGCTCACCAGCTGCTCCTTGGAAACCCTATATAGGGTCACTATGGTTCAGAACCGACTTGACGGTACTTAACAACAACAACAACATGAATAGACAATGACTCCTAGTGTGGCACTATAGGATCAGCTCTGGACTGCGAACTAAAAGGTCAGTAGTTCAAATCCACCAGCTGCTCCTCAGAAATCCTATACAGGGTCTCTGTGAGTCAGAACCTACTCAATGACAGTTAACAACATGAGTATGCAAAAAAGAAGGAAAGATGGAAAAGTGGATATCAGGAGAGATTCTGAAACTTGTTCTCCAGTGTAGAGATGCTAAAGCAAATGAGAGAAATGAGGAAGTAAAAGAACTGACAGAAAATTTCAAAGGTCTTAAATGTTCAACCATTTCAAGAGGTGCCATATGATCAAGAGCCAATGATACTCAGGGAGGAAGTCCAAAGTGCACTGAAGCAATTGGCAAAGAGCAAAGCACCAGGAATTGATGGAATAAAAATTGAAATCTTTCAAGAAAGTGAGGCAGCACAGGAGGCACTCACTCATCTCTGCCAAGAAATTTGAAAGACGACTGTCTGGCCGACTGATTGGAAGAGATCCATATTTGTGC
>NW_006408660.1:1949834-1957747 GCF_000296735.1 Chrysochloris asiatica
GGACATTGTTTCATTCTGATGTGCATGGGGTCGCTGTGAGTCGGTTCTGACTCAATGGCACCTGACAACAACAACAACAAATTTCAAATACCCAAACCAAGATACTCTATCCAGACCCTCTGCAATAAAGAGAAGAGACCAAATGAGTTTGCGGATCGTAACACACAGATAATAATTCTGGAACCCTGGACTTCAGAGGAAGGTTGGAGAAGTGGATCAAATACTTCGTGGGAGGAGAGGCTGAACAGGGGTGGCAAAGAAGAGAAACAGACTGGTGAAGGGTCTCCCAGCCAGGCTCAATGCAGCCATTGTGAACTTTTGTTGGCAGCTTCAGAGAGTGCAGTTTAGTAGTGCAGACTGACTGATGATGGGAAAGGTGTGCTTGATTCTTGTTTCTCAAGTTCTCCTGGTGACTAGAAGGGAAGCATGGCCAGCCTCCACCCTTATTCATCCCCAACACAGACCCTTGCTGTCCAGGCATTCACAGTAACAAAGTTTTAACCCATTTCAGATTTGAGAACCTGGATTTGAGTGGTTCTGATCCAGACATAAAAAGCCTACAGAGTCACCTGATCGGCCTTGAACTAGCCCAGCCTCTGCCGGCCCTTTGATCCACACAGACAACACCTGTGGGCTTAAAGGAACTCCATTTAAAGCTGGGAACGGTACCAACTCATTTCTACCCCAACTACCTCATGAGCTCCTTCATTAATAGAGAGCCCCCAGAGTTTTCTGCTCTCTGGGTCCGCTGATTTTTTTTTTTTTTTCCTCTTTTCATTGTTTTTCTTTGTCTAGTCTTTCTTCTTCTTCCTCTCTCTCCCATCCCTTTCTTTTTATCTTTTCTGCCTCTTCTTGTTTTTCCTTCTTTCTTCTCCTTCTCTTTTCCCACTTCTTCCTCTTCTTTCTGTGATTTCCTCTGGATCTTTCTTTACTACTTTCTAGTCTCTTTCTTTTTTCATCTTTTCTCTACCTGGTTTTGTTAAGTGTTTGGTGTTGTAGTATAGACATTGGACAGCTAGCCATAAGGTTGGTGGCTCAAATCCACTAACTGCTCCTTGGAAACCCTATACATGGTTGCTGTGAGTCCGAATTGAATCGACGGTACTTAACAACACAACATTTTTCTCTTCTATAGCTATTTTACTTTCCCCCCTTTCTCTTCTTAGGTACCATATTGTTTTTTTCTTGTTGTTCCCTGTTTAAAAAATTTCTCCTACTTTTTACACTACTTTTCCTTATTTGCTTTACTTTATTTGTGTGTGTGTGTTTTCTCTTCTTGCCCTATCCAAAAAATACAGAATCTATGCCCACATAGCCCAGTCACAACCATACTCTCTGCTGCCCCACCCACTGGACAAGAACCAATACTAACTCCTATACAAGCTGATCAGCAGTCAACACCAACCAAACCCACCCTACACTGAGCTGCATGAAGGGTGGGTGTAGAACTGGGTATGTGCTTTTGTTTCTAATTACAGTTACCATGTGGCAGTTGGTGAGAACCCTAAGACTACACCAACATACAATCATCAATTAAACACCTACACAATGATAGCACAATGTCTATGAGACAACAAACAATTCCATTTCACGTTAAGAAACAAGAGAGAGTGACTCAAACAAATTTCTAAGATGCAGGGCCAGTAAATGTTTTTGAGAAATAAAAGGTAGTGGAACTACCTGAGGAAGCGTTCATAAGAGTGATATTTAGGTACTTTAAACAGTTTGAGAGAAAGTTTGAGGAAAGCATGTAGAACACACACACAAAAAATAATTAGAAAAAGTCAGGAAAACACTGCAAGAACAAACAGACAAAATAAATGAAAAATGTATAACAATACAAAACCTGCAAAAAGAAGTGCAGAAGATGAATTCTAAGCACTTAGAAATGGACTATACATTGAAAGGTCAAAGGAGTAAATCTGAATCAATGGAATTTTGAATTAGAGTAAACTAAAAGAACAGTCAGAGAAAAGAAGAGAAAAAATCTGAAGAAAGGCTAAGATTTATGTGAGATACCATGAAGAGGAATAATTTATGGGAGGCTGGAATTCCGAAACAGGAGGAGACAATAAAATCCACAGATAAAATTGTTGAAGAATTATTGAAATAAATTTCTCTAACTTTATGGAAGATGAGAAAATACATGTTTAAGAAGCCAAAAGAACTTCAAACAAAGTAGACCCCAAAAGAAAATCACCAAGAAATATCATAATCAAACTTGCCAAAATCAAAGACAAGGAAAAACTCTGTGAGCAACTCAGGAAAACCAAAAAGCTAACTATAAAGGAGAACCAATAAGACTAAGTTCTGATTTCTTGACAGAAACCACACAGACAAAAAGACAATGGGGAGAGAACAAACAAGATGGCGGATCAGGTAGACACATGCAGTGAGGAGCTCCGCCAGCAACAACACAAAATACTGGACCAAGCAGGCTCAAGGAATGGTGCCAGAACTCTGAACCACATATAAAGGAATATTTAGAAGGTTGGAAGGCTTGCAGCTAGGGGAATCAGTAGCAGAGCAAGAAATCCATTACTTTCTAAACCAAGATGCTTAGCTGCTCCTGGAGCCACCATCTTGGGTGAAACCAATGCAAGGGAAGGATCAGAGCAGCCATGGACTTCTGACAGAACTGCAGAGATAAAGGTGTGGACATCCTTTTTTTAAAAAATTTGTTCATTGGTCTCTTGCTGGCTGTACACTTCCATTCAGATCACTAGAGGGGGTGCCTGAATGAGTAGACACATCTTTCCCACCCCTGGAGAGTTCAACTAAGCATGCACACAGATGTCCTTGAAATTTAAAGTGAAAATTTCCATTTAAAACCCAATGGCAGCACAAAACAACCACAACCAGCCCTGAACTGTTTATCACTAGGAAAAAGGCCTAATTGGGGATTCTGGGGCAGAACAGGCAGACTAAAAAGGAAATAGGCTGAAAATTAAATCCTGAGTTACATCACAATGACCAACAGTGGCATCTTGAAATTTCTCAGAAAGAATAGGGAAAAGAGAAGCCTATCTCCTGATCACATCTACCTGGAGGCAATCAGAAAGCATAAAAAATACCAAAATACATACCCATCGAAGTATTAAGGCCACAGATAACTCCTGAATATGCCTAAAAAACAGAAACAGATGACCATATCAGCATATGTCCAGAAATGAGCTAAACTGACTGAGACAAATGAGCTGGAAGTAGACCTACACTCCATACTGGAAGATGGGCAGGCTTTGGAAATGCCTGAGAAAGAATTCAGAAAAATGATCATAAAATGTATCAAAACACTATACAATGGAGTTGAGAAAAATAAGGAAGAAGTCAGGAAAGCGCTACAGGAAAAATCAAACAAGTTAGATACAGCATTGGAAACAATTCAGAACCTACAGAAAGAGGTCCAAATGATTCATAATAGAATATCAGAAATGAACAATACACTGAAAGGGCAAAGGAGTAGAATTTAAGAAATAAAAGCCAGAACTAGTGATCTAGGAGATAAATCAACACTACTAAGATAAAAGAGCAAGCAGAAAAAAAGGATAAAAAAATCTAAAGAAGGCCTAAGATTCATGTTGTCCAACATGAAGAGGAATAACATAAGAATTATTGGCATTCCAGAACAGGAACAATCACACATGTCCACAGAGGAGACAGGTGAAGAGCTTCTGGAAGAAAATTTCCCTAACATCCTGAAAAGTGAAAAGATAAGCATTCAAGAAGCTCAACGAACCCCAGGATGGATAGACCCTAAAAGACAATCACCAAGACATATAATAATCAAGCTCTCCAAATTTAAAGGTAAGGACAGAATCCTGAAAGCAGCTAGAGAAAAGAGAAGTGTAACATACAAAGGCAAGCAAATCAGATTAAGCTCTGATTTCTCAACAGAAACCATGCAGGCAAGAAGGCAATGGGGAGACATATATAAAATTCTGAAAGAAAGAAACAAAAAACTTCCACCCAAGAATCCTCTACCCAGCAAAGTTGTCAATTAAATACGAAGGTATAATCAAAACATTCTAGGATAAACAGAAGCTAAGGGATTTTGCCAAAGCCAATCCTGCTATGAAAAACATCCTAAAGGAAGTTCTGTGGACTGAGAACCAACAAGAACAGACAACAACCAGAGAATGATGTACATGGCAGCATCACCCTGAACTCAATCAACAAATGGAAGAGTCAAGAACAGAATAAAATTATAAGAACAGAGGATCTGAGAGGTCAGTCTATGACCAAAACAATTACAATATGAAAGAAAGTAACCACAGAGGAACAGAGATCCTGGTGGTGAGAAGATCAGGTAGATTATAGGATAAAATAGACTGTCTTAAATGGAGGGAAAAATTAATGGAATATAAGATAACCACAACAGTGGGGCTGGGTTAGGGGGTTTAGTTCAGGTGTTGGGGAGGGCAATACAAGAAGGGGAAGGAGGCAGAAGAACAAGATAGAGAGGGGGAATGCTGAGACAGGTTTTCATGGCCTAAGTGAGACAAAGGTAAATAGTGATGCATGCTCAACCTTGGAACAACATGGTTCTGTGATACAGGGATCAAAGGCTTAGTTTGAAGAGGGGAAATAATATTAAACTGCTTGACTGCCTTATGAATATTAGTTTCCCTTGCCTACTATTGTAAATTAGACACTTGAGTGGGATAGAAAGGAATGTTGGGAAACATGATTAGAGAAAACTTGTAAGCCTGCCTTCAGCCTATAACTGATTGGAATGCCTAAAAAGGGCTCTAGAACTTGCCCAGTGAAATAGGACTCTTGCAAAGCCTTTGCAGAGTATAGGACCTTAGGTGGAATCCAGAGTCCCATCCAAAACCTTATGAAGTGGGACATTCCCACTAGCAAGGATAAGCAGACCAGCCTGGAACAGCTAGAGCAAGAGAAGATACATCTTCAAAGAAAAGTCATCAGGAAAAACCCAAAACAAAAATGTCAGCATGACAGGCTACTACAAGAATAAGCAAGCTGTTCACAAGGAATCCATCAAGGCAAGCAACCAAGTTCCTTCAGGACAAATTCCTCTCTAAAACTGAAACTCAAAGGGATACATGAACAGGCATGTAAACTTGCTGATGACCACATTGATCTACTGGTGAGTGGAAGAGGGGGAAAGGCAGCAATGAAGAAATGGGCCGAGTTCAACCCCAGTCCATTGACTCCCATTGACCTGGAGATGAGAGAGAGAAGAGGAAGGGCTGGTTGGTCCAAAGTGTGGTGAGACCTAAGTATACTTGAGCCCATGGACAAGGACATAGCCACAGAGAGCTAGAGCTGAGAGTGAAACATCCAGCTGATACAAAGTGAGGGGAGATGCACAAGAACACCCAAACTTGAAAACAGTACCCATTTGACCTAGTCTCAATGACTTGATAATCAGAGCTCAACTAGGGGAAGATTACAAAAAAAGAAAAGAAAAAAAAATATTTATTTTTTGGGGGGGGATATAGGAAACAGGATAAATTGCTACAATTTGATGAACCTGACCTATATTCATGGAGGTAGTAACTCTAAATACCAACAGACAGGGAAGGAGTCTTCATATCAAGTACCAATGCTATCCCCTCTGTACACAGGGTAGATAGGGACAGGCAACTTAGACATTGGCTACCTAAAATGAGGGGGCGATAAAGGCACAAAGTGACTGGCTTGCAAGGGTTCAAGAGGGAGTTTAGTTTAAGAGTGGGGGTGGGGGTGGGAGAAAGAGTCCCCACTGAATAGTTTTCATCTTGTCTAGATGGGTCTGGTGAAAAGAGATGGGGATAAGATTCTTATGACTCAATAGTGAATAATTGTTAATATGATTAATTGTGACTTTCAACATTAATGGTAGAAGTTTTGTTAACAAAAATAGGGAAGTGGTTAACCTTACAGTCCAGAAACAGAGGACACTAGGACCATCAAGGGAGAAGCAAACAAGCAGATTGTGGGATCTTATTCAGAGAAGCAGCAACGCCAGAGACAGAAGCAGAGATGGGGGCATGGAGACAGGGAGTGGCTGAGGACTCTAGATTCAGGAGTCCTAAGAGAAGAGCTGGAGGCCAGGAGGCAGTCTTGCAGAATGTGCCCTTTGGAGGTGTAAATTATTACATATGCCTGAGTGGGTTTTTTGTTTTGTTTTTTAATATAAAGCTTAAGTGAAAAGAAGACAATGGAATGATATATACAAAACTCTGAAAGAAAAAAGTGCCAACCATGAATTATATATCCAGCAAAGCTGTCTCTCAAATGGCAAATTTAAAGGAATGTGTAATAAGCAGACCAATTTTACAAAAACTACTAAATGGTGTTCTTTGGGCTGAGAGCCATCAACATCTTGAGATTAACAAACATGACAACACCACTCAAAACACAATTCAGATATAGAAATGTTTAAAGTAAAACAAACCCACAAGACTGAAAATAGGGAACCAGATATAAATTTATAATGATGACAACTACAAAGCAAACAGAGGGAATAGTGTAGATATACAACTTACAAATGGCGAGGAAGTCAAGTAAATTTCAAGATAAAACAAACTTTTAAACTGGGAAATAAATTAATAAATTACAAGTTATCCTCAAAGAAAATTAATATATCTTTTTATCAAAATAAAAAAGAAAGTCAGAAAGATTTTATAAGCATTAAAACAACAGCAAAAAAGAAAATGAAAATAAACCCACAAACAAAATGAAATCAGTGCAGAAAATGACATGGAACAAATAAACCAGCAGCAGTATTAGTAAACACAGCAAAATATAGCAATTAATTAATATCTATTGATAATTATACTGAATGTAAATGGATTCAATGCACCAGTTAAGAGACAGAGAGTAACAATAGATAAGAAAACAGGATCCTTCAATATACTGTCTACAAGAGACACACTTTACAAGCAAAGATAAAAATAGATTAAAATTAAAGAATGGAAAAATATATCAAGCAAATGGCAATCAAAAATAAGCAAGAGTGACAATATTAATCTCTGATAAAATAGAATTTAAAGCAAAAAGCAGCATAAAAGACAAAGGACACTATATCATGATGAAAGGTTCATTTGAACAAGAGGACATAACCATAATAAAAATCTATGTCCTCAATGAAAGAGCCTCAAAATAATGAGTCAAATGCTAATAGAACTGAAGAAAGGAATAGACAATTGCACAATAATAGTAGGATATTTTTGATGAAGGACAAAACAACTAGAAAAAAACTCAACAAGGACACAGAAGAACAAAACAATTTGACTTCATAAATATATACAGAACATTCAACCTAGCAATAGTACAATATACTTTTTTCTCCATTGTTCATGGAACATTCTCCAGAACACACCATATGTTAGGTCACAAAACCTCAAAAATTTAAAAGCATCAAAATACTACAAAATATCTTCTAAGGTCATAATGCTATAAAATTAGAAATCAACAATAGGAAAATCAAGGGGAAAAATCAAATATACGGAAATTGAATAGCACCCTGTTTAAAGGTTACTGGGTAAATATATCAAATGAAAAAGATAATTAAAATTCCTTGAATCAAATGAGAACAAAAATACTGTATACCAAAACCTTTGGTACAGAGCAAAACAAGTACTTAGAAGGTAATTTACAGCAATAGGTGCACACAGCCAAAAAGAAGAACCCAAATCAACACTGTAACTTAACATCCCCAACAATTAGAACAAAAGGAACAAAGTAAACCTACAGCCACCAGAAGAAACAAAATAATCAATGTTAAATCAGAAATAAATGAAACAGGAAAACAATAGAAATAACCAACAGGACAAGAAGTTTGCTCTTTGAAAGGGTTAGTAAAATCGACAAACCAATCTAACAAAAGAAAAGAAAATGATGCAAATGATATGCATAAGAAATAATAAGGGTGATGTTACAACAGAACCAATGAAAATAAAAAG
>NW_006408660.1:1983330-1985712 GCF_000296735.1 Chrysochloris asiatica
TTTTCCCTCACTTCCCCTTATCGGTGTCGAGCGTGGTCACCAATCACAGCGTGTATTCCCATTGAGTCTTAGTCTTGGAAGGGGGTTTGCACTGAGGGGACCCATGAGTCGGAACAGTCTTGATGGCACTTAACAATAACAAGGAATAAATAAAACTATTATTTTTTAAATGATATTCTTGGAGAGGGGTTCTGGTGTGGCACTGTGGGATAAAGCACTGGGCCACAAGGTCAGTATGAACCACAAGGTTGGCGGTTCACACTTACCAGATCCTCCTTGGAAATCCTAAACAGGGTTGCTATGAGTCAGAACGGACTCGACAGCACTTAACAACAATGTTCATCTCAGTCCTGGCTAAAATCAGATCTCTAATTTCACGCCGTGAAACTAAACTGATATATTTTTTTAAGTAA
This sequence comes from Chrysochloris asiatica, assembly GCF_000296735.1. Classification (NCBI taxonomy): domain Eukaryota; kingdom Metazoa; phylum Chordata; class Mammalia; order Afrosoricida; family Chrysochloridae; genus Chrysochloris; species Chrysochloris asiatica. The sequence goes on from NW_006408660.1 coordinate 1,983,744, forward strand.
CAACTTTTTCATAAAAATGCTCAGCAAATGATTCAAAGACCCAAACCAGAAAATCCACTGCCATCCAATCAATTCCAACTCATAATGACCTTGTGTAGGGTTTCTAGAGTCCTGATGTGGTGCTGTGGGATAAACACTGGCCCGCAAGGCTGGTTTGGACCTTAAGGTCGATGGTTCAAACTCACCAGCTGCTCCTCAAGAACCCTATACAGGGTCCCTTTGAGTTGGAAACAACTCGACAGCACTTAACAATAACAACAATTCTTGGAGAAGAATATTAAAAGTACTTTGGACTGTCAGAAGAATAAATCTGTGTTGGAAGTATAGTCAGAATGCTCCTTAAAAGCCAGGATGGCAAGACTTCATCTCTCACACTTAGGATATGTTGTCAGGAAGGACCAGTGCCTGGAGAAAGACATCATACTTGGTAAAGGGGAGGGTCAGCAAAAAAGAGGAAGACCCCAAATGAGATGGAATGATACAATGGCAGCAACAATGGGCTTAAGTGTAGCAATGATTGTGAGGGAGCAGCAGGACTGAGCAGTGTTTCATTCTGTTGTGCATGGATGGGGCTGCTGAGTTGGAACTGACTCGACAGCACTTAACAACAACAATACCATAATGATGAATTATGATATTCAGAAATCTTTTCAAGACTGCCATGCATAATAAAAAATAATAAAACATAAAATACTATGTTGTTGAGTGCCGTTGAGTCGACTCTGACCCATAGCGACCCTGTATAGGGTTTCTGAGGAGCAGCTGGTGAGCTTGAACTGCCAACCTTGTAGTAGGTAAATGTAAACAAAATTTTTTTGAAATACATATAATAAAAACATCACAATTTAGAAAATAAAGAAATTAAAGAATATTTTGTGCTAGGCAAATCTGCTGTAAAAGACCTCTTTAAAAGTGTTAAATAGCATAGGCTGTAAAGGAGACACGTATGCTAGCATGGGTGACAGGGCAGACAATATACATTAAGAGGGAGGTTGGCAAAGGAAAGATGAAGATAGCTGAGGCACGGGAGGAATGCAGTGTTAAAGTGAATAGAGGTGAATGCTGTTAACTGTCGGCAATAGAAGGGATTGCAATCATTGTAATAAAGCGATGTTGTTAAATTTGTTGAATGTAAACAGATGTTCTACTCTATAAACCTTCACCTAATTCACAATAAAAAGTTTTGTTGTTTTTTTTTTTAAGTTCAAGAACAAAAGATATCAGTTTGAGGACTAAGGTACACCTGACCAAGCCGTGGTATGTTCAACAACATTATATGTATGTAAAAAATTGGACAATGAATAAGGACTACCATAGAGAAATTGATGCATTTTAATTATGGTGTTGGAGAAGAATATGAAAAGTATTATGGACTAACAGAAGAATAAACAAATCTGTGTTAGAAAAAGTACAGCCAGAATACTCCTTAAGAGCCAGGATGGCCAGACTTTGTGTCTCATACTTCAGACATGTTATCAAGAGGGAACAGTCCCTGGAGATGGACATCATGATTGGTAAATCAGAGGGTTAGTGAAAAAGAGAAACTCCCCCAACAAGATAGACTGGCACAGTGGCAGCATCAGCGGATTCAGTTGTAACAACTGTGAAGTCATCATGGCCAGGAAGTATTTCATTCTGTTATCCATAGAGTCATTATGAGCCGGAATCAAGTCAAATGCACCTAACAAGAAAAAAAAGAAGAAAATTGTTAAAGAGCAAAGATGTCCATTTGACAACTAAGGTGCTCCTGACCTAAGCCATGGTATTTTCAGTCACCTCTGGTAGTGTAATGATTACAAGTTGGGCTGCTCACCTCAAGGTCAGTAGTTTGAAACTACCAGCCATTCTGCTGGGGAAAGAATGAGGCTTTCTGCTCCTGTAAAGATTTGCAACCTCGGAAACCCTAGGCAGGGTTGCTATGTGTCAGAACTGACTCCATGGCATACCATCACCACCACTGAAAAAAACG
>NW_006408660.1:1985812-1993961 GCF_000296735.1 Chrysochloris asiatica
ATTCTGCTGGGGAAAGAATGAGGCTTTCTGCTCCTGTAAAGATTTGCAACCTCGGAAACCCTAGGCAGGGTTGCTATGTGTCAGAACTGACTCCATGGCATACCATCACCACCACTGAAAAAAACGATGCACTTGAATTAAGGTGTTGGTGAAGAATATTGAAAGTGCCATGGATTTCCTGAGAATAAACAAATCTGTATTGGAAGACATACAACTAGAATACTCCTTAGAAGTAAGTATGGAGAGACTTCATTTCTCGGACTTTGGACATGGTATCGGTAGGGATCAGTCCCTGGAGAAGGACATCATGCTTGGAAAAGTGGAGGTTCAGCGAAAAAGTGGGAGACTCCCAACAAGATGGACTGACACATTAGAAGCTACAATGGGCTCAAATATAGTAACAATTGTGAGAATGGCCAAGGACCAGGCAGTATTTCATTCTGTTGTTCAGAGTTGGAACAGACCTGATGGTACCTAACAACAACAGCGATGTATGTGTATATGTGTATCTATGTATACATAGACACATGCATAAAACAGAACATCTGCCAATTCAACATTTTTCACATGTACAATTCAGTGGCATTGGTTACATTCATCATAGCGTAACCATTACCACTATCCATTTCCAAATAATCCCACCAACAGAGGGGCTGTTTTAAGGAAAAGAATATAGCTTTACAAATGCAAAATTAGATCCAAGTCTGAGTGGTGAGGACAGGGAGGGAGGGGCAGCGCTAAGCTTCCCTGCAATTCCCCTGGCTCAAATATCCACAACATTGTCATTTTTTCACAAGGAGAAAGTACCTATGCATTATTTTGCATCTGAAAATTAATAATATATGATTGAAACAAAGGAAGTCTGGGAATGATCAAAGTCTCTGCATTATGAACTGTGAAACTATCTGGTCGACATAGTGTGTTGATTTCAACAGAATTTCCTTTGGGCTGGATCTAGGCTCAGGCTGAAAGAATGTTTTAGCATCACTCGCTTTGTTGTTGGTAGGTGCTATGGAGTCTGTTTCAACTCATAGACACCTCATGTTGTCTGAGTAAAACTGTCCTGGAAGGTTTTCTTAGCTGTAATCGTTAAGAAAATCGATCACCAGGTCTTTCTTCCATGGTATGGTTGCATAGATTCAAACATCCAACTACTTAGTGAACAGCTGAGTACTTAATCACTTGTACCACCAGGGCTCCTTGACAAAGCTCACTGAAGTCCTGAATTTATTTCAATAGTCAGTGACCGGTCAGAAATGTAAGTGACTAATCAAAGATCAGCAGTAGCTGTAACATAATCTTGAGGAAGGTCCGGTTTCCAGTTCGTATCGCTCTGCAGCAGCCGCAGGTGCCCAAGGTGAGTAGCCGCAAGATGCTGTCACTAACTCCCAAGATGAATTATTAATGTGGCTCCGCCCTGGCCAGCTAAAGTCACCTCTTCCCTTGTTGCCGAGTAGCCAGGACCATACACCATACACCAGTGGGAAGCAAGTTTTGAATGGCTCGTGGAAAATAATCGTTAAACACCTGCTTTCCCGGTACAGGATGGAACCTAAGGTAATGTGGTCTGAGGTGGCCTCATGCTGGGGCCCTTTCTTTTTCCAGGAATTTCTCAACAATAGCAACATTGGGCCTTGAAGAGGCATCCAGAGAGGCTTGGGCTTATGAATTTGATTCCGAGTTAGTCTGGTGAAAATTTATATTTAAGACAATCAAGGAGATTCTCCCACTTCTATTTTTTTTGGTTGGAGGAGGTTTGATAAAATAAAAACCAATGTGCACGGTGTTGCCAATCTTTTCTAATTGGTCCAGAGCAGCGTTATGCAATAACACCTTCAGTGATGATAAAAATGTTCTATGTTTACATTGCTCAGTGCAATAAGCCACTAGCCACGTGTGATGATGGAGTGCTTGAAATATAGCCAGTGCACCTGTTGTTGTTGTTGTTAAGTGTCGTCAAGTTAGTTCTAACTCATAGTGACCCTGTAGAGTTTCTGAGGAGCAGATGGTGAGTTTGAACCACAGACTTTGCAGTTCAATCCAACCTTGAGGTCAGGTGCTTATCCTATGGCACCACACCAGGACTCCTAGTGCACCTGGAAAACTGAATTTTATAGTTTATTTCATTTTAATTCATTTAAATGGCCACATGTGCTGAACATTTCAGGTAGCGCCTCCAATAATAGATGGTGGTCTAATGTTGAAGGAAATCTTAGGTAATGATTGCCCGTACTTGAGTGTTCATCAATGTTCTTTATTATCCCAGAAATATCATGCGTACTTTTACATACAGAAACCCTAAATTGTCCCCCATGAAAATCACTTGAAGACACTGTTGTTGTTGTTGTTGTTGTTGTGGGTCCTTGAGTAGAACTACTACATAGAGTTTCTTAAGCTGTCATCTTTACAGGACAATAATGCCAGGTCTTCACTTTCACAGAGCCATGTGGTAGTTTCAAACCACCAACCTTTCAGTTAGCCACCAAGTGCTTAACCACTGCACTACCAGGACTCCTTTGAAGAAGCTGAACTGAGCTATTTTGTTCAGTAGACAATGAAAAGCCTCTTCTGGGTAGATAGAAGGACAACTTAAGGGTCAGACCTATTCCTAGGAAGTTATTAAAGGCACAAAGACTTAGAGAATTTTCTATGTCCTGTTTGTGTTTTGTTTTAATTTTCTCTTGCATGGGGATCTCATTTGTTGCCATCTTAGAAAACATTCTTCCTTGGAGGATTATTCTCCTTCTCTCTCCAGTTAAGAGGGTTCTAGAAGCTTTTATAGATGTAGTGGAATAATTTAGCAGTCTGTCACAGAAACTTCACTCACTACGAAGAAACTCTAGCTCCAGCCTGCCATCGATCCATTCAGCTGATTATTTATTTCTATAGCACCTATACTGTCACCTTGGCAACGGGTCACTCAAAATGACATTGTCTTGACTGAGAGTGTATTGAATACCCAGAATGAGATCCTGGCTTGATTTACTATTTCTGCATTACATCTCAAAGCTATAACTCTGAGAAGCATAATCCCCAGGGAGAAAAATAATTGAGCTGATGAATTAATTCAGGAGTATTCTCTGAGCAACTGGTTTAGAAGAGGAGATGAAATAGGTAGGCTTGTCCTCAAGCAAGGTTACCTGTGGTATTTTCTTTAATATATATAAACTTTTATTGTGTTTTTGGTGAAAGTTTATGCAGCAAATTAGGCTCCCATTTAGCAATGTCTATACATATTGTTCGGATTGCAGTGTCTCTAGAGGATAAGTACTGGACTGCGAACCACAAGGTATGCAGGTCAAACCCACCAGCCACTCCATGGGAGAAAGATGAGACTTTCTGTTCCTGTAAAGATGTACTGTCTCAGAAACCCTCTACAGAGTTGCTATGAGTTGAAACCAACTTGGTAGCATGTAATACCAACACCAGTATCCAAATTGTTTAGTGACTTGGGTTACATTTTTTTTGTAATATGTCAACAATCTCATTACTTCCAGTCTGTTTGCTTCATTTCCATTAATCTAGCTTCCCTGTCTCCCACTCAGCAACACACACTCCTTCCCACCCCTGCCACCCAATCCCCTAACTTTCTCATCTTTGCTTCATAGTAAATGTTGACTGGTCTCAAATAGATGGTTCTTTAAAGGGAGTACTGTACTCATGAATGATATTGGTTATGAGCGAATCTATTATTTAACTAAAACCTCCAGGAGTCATTTCAATTCAGAGTTTAAAGGTTATCTCAAGGGGGCTCTTCTAGTCTCTACCAAGCCAGTCTGCTTTGTTTGTTTGTTTGTTTGTTTGTTTGTTTTTAAAGAATTTTAAATTTGCTCTACATTTTTCTCCCATTCTATCCAGAACCATCTGTGGTACCCCTGTTCAGAATGGTTAGTATGGTAGTTGGGCACCATCTAGTTCTTCTGGTCTCAGAATAGATGAGGCCATGGTTCATGTATGCAGTTGATTTTGTAGATTAGTTTCTTCTTAGAGTCTTTCTTCTTTAGTTTCTTTCTTTTTCTCTCCAGACAAGTAGAGGCCAATAGTTGTATTTTAAATGGCTGCATGTCAGCTTTTAAGTCCCTAGATGCTGCTCACCCAACTAGAATGTAGACCATAAACTTTATGGACTATCGTATGCCAATTAACTGACCTGTCTCACAAGCCTATGGTCTTAAGCCTTCAAACCCAGTAAACCAGTTCCACAAGGTAACTGTGCCCCCTATGTACTTTATTATATGTCTGAATTTGTATGCAGCATACACATGAATGTACAAGGTTATATAAAAAAGTATTGCTACTAGGGTTCCAGTTCATACATACATGGGTTTATTCCAAACAAAACATGTTTAACCCTATCCCTGTAATCAGTAGATCAGTGAATGACTGCAGACAAGTTCTCTCAGTACTACACTTCTCTTGGTCTTTTAGGGCACCTTCCAAAAAAAAAGGATTCAATCAAAATAGTGGCTTCTGAGGGGATTTGCTGAACCAATTAAATTCAAGGTAGAAAGGTTGGCTCAGGAGGCTGTGGGGGTGATTTTGTGGGATTCCCAAAGGGCAATCTTGATAGATTTTCTTTTTTAAAAGACCCACAGGACGATCTGTTGGAATAAAGGGCTAGGAGATTTGTGCTGAGGAATTTTTTTTCCATTCTGAGATAGCACCTGCTCATTCTTTAGGGCTATCAAGGGCTGTCTTAAGATAATTTCACTGGGAAACTGTACTCCACCCACCCTACAGCCATAATCTTGCCCCCTTCAGATTTCTCTTTTTTCCCCAAACTCAAAGAACATTTAAAAGAACATGATTTGAGTCCCTCATGGATGCCAAAACTGTTATTTTGATGTGGTATAAACCTAAGAGTACAGAATTCTTCGAGGAAGGTTAGAGAGATGGAAATACCGCCTTCAGAAATGTCTCAATCCTATATGAAGAATGTCCTGTGAAACAATAGTTTCACATTTTGATGTTTTTGTTTAATAAAGGTTGCTGTGATTTGTTGGCAACACTTTTTGTTGTTCATAAAGTCTCTATGAATTACAGTCAACTCTACAACAACTAGCAACAGTGATAACAACCATGTATAAGGCATCATGGAAACTCAAGAACATGAAAACTCTTTAGAAATAAAACACAATTATAGGAACTGTTAATAAGGTAGAATTTCTGGGCTCCATGCATAAGCTTTTAAATGCTTTTTTAAGTAGATGCCAAGAAGAATATTGTCAATTAGGAAATTATTTGGGTCACTGGGTAGCACAGATAGCTAAGCACTTGACTGCTACAAACACACCCAGAACTGCCTTGGAAGACAGTGTTGATAATCAACTTCTGAAAGATCAAAGCCTGGAAAACCCTGTGGAGCAGTTCTATTCTACACACACAAGACTACCATGAATTGGAATCGACTCAACAGCAGCTAACAATAAAAGGAAATTAGTTTAAAAAAATGTCATAAGTTACTGGTGTGATTTTACCTCTCTTTAAGATTTCAGTATAAAATGCCTACTTTGTTAATCAAAAGAAAATGTAAGATAAGGGAGGCTGATTGGAGGCAGTGTTCGTATTTTCACCTATCATAAGAGGTTTTAGAGTTCTGTGAAGACTCGTGCGTTGCTGTGATGCTGCAAGTTCTGCCATGGGTATTTCAAATGTCAGCATGGTGGACAGATTTCAGCTGAGCTTCCAGACTAAGACAGACAAAAAAGAAATGCCTGGAAATCTACTTCCCAAAATTAGCCAATGAAAACCACCTGGATCACAAGAAATACTGTTGGAAGATGGGTTCCCTGGCTTGGAAAATAATACACAGTAGCTCCAACTATACCCTTCACAGAGAGACCTACTACCCTCTGCTTAACTCTTGGCAGTCACAAAATCGGCTCTCCATCTCTATATGAGAGCTTTATTCTAGAACAGAACAAAGTGTTACTTGGTCCTGTGCCAACCTCATAGTCCTTGCTGTTTTAGTCCATTGCTGCAATCATTGTGTCAATCCATCTTGCTGATGACTTCCCTCATTTTTCCTAACCTGCTACTTTACCAAGCATGATGATACCCTTTCCTAGCCCTTAGTCTTTGCTGATAACATGTCTAAAGTAAGCAGGGCTAAATTTTGCCATCCTCAATGGTAAGGAGCATTCTGACTGCTCTTCTTCCAAGATTTCTTCATTCTTCGGGCAGCCCAGGATATGTTCAATAAGCTTGGCAGAATAACAATTCAATTCTTCTATTGCCCTTTTTTTTAATTGTTCAGCTTTCATATGCATATGAGGTGAAATAACAGGGCTTGGGTCAGGTACACCTTAGCCACCAAAGTGACATCTTTGTTTTTTAACACTTTAAAGAGGTCTTTTGCAGATTTGTCCAATACAATATGTCATTCGATTTCTTGACTGCAGCTTTCATAGGCTTTGATTGTTAATCCAAGTAGAATGAAGTCCTTGAGAACTTCAATTACTTTGCTATTTATCATGATGTTGTTTATTGGTCCAGTTATAAGAATTTGTGCTTTCTCTATGTTCCAGTGTAATCTATATTGAAGGCTGTAGTCTTTTACTTTCATCAGTAAGTGCTTCACGTCATCGTTACTTAGGAGAAGTAATCATCTGCAAATAGCAGGTTGCTAATGAGCCTTCCTCCAATCCTGAAGCCACATTCCATTTCATGTAGTCCAACTTCATGAATTATTTATTCAGCATACAGATTGAATAAAACTTGTCACTTACCTTTTCCCATTTGAAACCACTTAATATCCTCTTTCTATTTTACCATATATCATGAGAGGCTCAGAAAATATTTGCTGATTGGTTGTGTAGTGTTATGTTCACTTCAAAAATCAGAAGATAACTCACTTAACTATGATGATTTTACCAATGTGTTCATGTTCCTATAGTTTATTGTTGTTAGGTGTCACTGAGTCAGTTTCAATTCATGGCAACTGGCACAGCAGTTAAGTGCTCAGCTGCTAACTGAAAGGTTACCAGTTTGAATCCACCAAGCAGCTCTTTGGGAGAACTACCTGGCAATCTGCTTCTGTAAAAGATTACAGCCTAGAAGATCCTATGGGGCAGATTTTCTGTCATATAAAGTCACTATGAGTCCAATCTCTTCAAATTGCTCCAGTTTGCTTCTGAAAGTGATCATTTGCTGCTTAAAGTGAGACTGCACTCTCTGGAGTAAGCATTTCCAATAGTTTAGCCAGATGGTAAAAAAATTAGTTCATTTTGTCTTTGCTTGTCTCAAACACCATCTAGTATGGAACAAGTTGGTTCAAAATATGCTTTTTTTCGCCACTATCAACTAGAAAAAATTATTCCTTTTCCCTTCTGAACAACTTTTTTAGATAGGGATCAGGACTCTGTCTGATGTGCTTTGTTTTCTTTCTTTGCTTTAGAATTTAAGTTTTATTCTCAAATTCATAAAACAGACCAAACTTGTCTGATAGAGTGTAAAGGACATCACACCCATCTGCAACTCTTGCCCTAAGTCACCCTTCTGCTATTCTCTGTCTCTTGACTGGTATGTTTAATCCATTAACATTCAGTGTAATTATCCATTGTTTGTGTTTGTTAAGTGCCATTGAGTCGATTCCAACCCATAGTGACCCTGTATAGAGTTTCCAAGGAGCAGCTGGTGAGCTTGAACCACCGACTTTGCAGTTCAAATGACTTTGAAGTCTGATGCATTATCAATGTTGTTGTTGTGTTGTGAAGTGCTGTCGAGTCAGTTCTGACCAATAGCAACCCTGTATAAGGTTTTTGAGGAGCAACTGGCAAGTTTGACCTTGCAGTTCAAACAACTTTGCAGTCTGATGCATTATCAATAGGTATAGATTAATTGCCCTCATTATGCTATCTGGTTTTTTTTTGTGTGGTGCTGCTGGTTTCTTTGTTCTGCATGCTTCCCTGTGCTGAGTTCATTGTTTTGTGTGTGCTTTTTCTTGTCAGTTGCTTCACAGTTTTAATGTTTCCAAAATCTTCTTGGATTTTCCTTTTCTTGATATGATGTGCAGATATATGTTACTTTGAGGTTACCCTATACTTTATTCATTTCTTCCTCATTTTAAAACACTCCTTTCAGTCCATTTCTGATATTTTAGTATAGATCATCTAGTCCTCTTTTTTACAGGTTTTATATTGTCTTCAAT
>NW_006408660.1:1994216-2005055 GCF_000296735.1 Chrysochloris asiatica
TGCTTTTTAGGCACTGCAGTGTTGTTGTATTTGCATTAATTAGATGAATGTATGCTGATGTATTCTTTTTTTTTAGAGACTGAGAAATTTTATTTTTATAAATCATAACTGATAAATATTGAAGGCTGCCCCAAGGAGCCCACAGTCATTGTGCTGGGTAGAGAAGAGTGGTGGATGGCATGAAGACAGGGCCGGCAAAGTCCAAAGTCCAGGGTAGAGAGGGGTCAGGCTGGAGGGCCTCAACCAGAGCATCCCTGGCAGCTGCAGTGCATGCGCTCAATGATCTGGCCCACTTCCAGCTTGCTCTTGGGAACCCAGCACATGTAATTGGTCCTAAAAGTTGGTGTGCCAGATCTGGATACAGCACAGGCAACACAGGTTCTCATAGCCCTGCTTCTTCCACTTTGTGATCAGGATTTTGTTAGCATAACCTTCTCTGATACTATACTCATAACAGCTCTCTGCTTATGACTTTCCGTTTGTAAAACAGGTCAAAGATGTAGTGGGTTTTCTGGTGGTGGATCCTGAAGATGGGCCACAGAGACGCCACTTTCCTCTTCCCCTCATGAGGCTCCATTCCCGCTTCTCAAATTTTTTGATCCAACTCATCCAGTGTCGGTTCAATCAATTCCCAGCCATCTGGGGCAGCTTTCCGACTTCTTTTGATTTAGGCATATTTGCTCCCAAAATATTTTGCAAAGATCTTAAGATCTGCGTTCCAAGGGTATAATGGGAAGACTTCTAGATTATGCAGTTACAGGCTTGGGTTCTTGTTCAGCTCTACCATTTACTTACTCAGTAACTTTGAGGAGGTTACTTTTCTTCTCTGATCCTCAGTCCTCATCAAAAGCTCTGTCTCCCTCCGCTGCCACGACTCTACTCTGTTGATGTATTCTTAAGCACTCTCCAATTGCCTCCTGGGAGTAGTGATCAGGAGATAGGATTCATTACTCAATGCTCATACAGTTCAATTCAGAGTGTTTTTAGCAGGTGTTGGCTGTAGGCACTGCTAAGGTGTATAGCAGATGGTGTTGGCTCTTGCCCAATTGGTACGGTTTTAGAGGGTATAATTATAGCTTAGCTGTATGGCCACAGTTGCTGTCTCTTGTAAGGTGAGGCAAGAAGACAAAGAGCTCCCACAAGATAGAAAGAGTACCAAAAAACAAGACTAAAAACGAAGGTCATAAAAACCCAGGAAAAAAATATAAAGACAATACATCTGGAAAAAGAAACTTCAGAAAAATAAGAATAATTCTTTAGCATCATCTAATGGACTCTTGTCTTCAAAACCGCCTGAGAAATTTCACCCCATTCCTACTGTGTCTCTCTGATCTAATACAAGCTTTTTTTTCCTTTTTTTATCCCCTCTCCTCAAGTCCATTCAGCTGTTTCTCTTAGTGAGAACCAATCCAGGGCTTGCTAGACTGGATTTGGAAGAGACTCCTGGTGCAGGCTCTGTCTGTTGGCTCCTCCCTCTTCAATTCTGCACATAGCAATCTATGTGGTGCAGAACCTTCTATGCAGTGCAGAACCTTCTGTTGGCACAGAAACTGCCCTTAGGGTATCTACCCATACAGGTCTCACCTCTGGTTACCAGAGCGGAAATGAGTAGGATGAGCAAAAGAAAAGAAGGAAAAAGAAAAAGAAAAAAAAAAAATACTCACACCTTTGTCTCTGCAAATCATTGGCAAGTTTCTACAATGGGAGTACTCTCTTGTCCCTCTATCAACTCACTCTGATTCATAATGGTTGTAGCTGACACGTTGGCCACCCCAAACCAGAAGTCACCTCCTTTCTTGCTTTTATTCCAAATCTTATTCCTGGTAGTACTCGATCCACTTATTTGTCCCTTTATCTGAAATTCAGAGTTCTGGGACCCTCCTCTGAATTAATTTCATCTGGTTTCCCATGTTTTTTGCTGAAGAGGGTCTGCACAGCCTTTCTGCCTAGTCTATCATCAAGCTCTCCATGGTACTTTTAATATTCTTTACCAACACCATAATTTAAATGCATTGATCCCTCTGTAGTCTTGCTTATTCATTATCCAGTTTTCTCATATATATGAGGCACCTTACTCCTCACACTGACATCTTTGCCATCTCATTTAGTTTCTTAGTCCTGTGCATACATATCCCCCGGGCTCTGATGGGCATACAAATTTTGATTTGGTGATTCTGGGGTGATTATGTGTTTCTTCCCAGCTCCAGGGGTCCATGAACACATTTGAAGGGTCAGGATTATACATATGGTCCTGGTCTACCACATTGCAGTAACCAACTTAGGTGGTTGTGGCTTAGAGAGGGGGACAACAAAAAACCACCATGCAAAAATTCCAGATGACACTTTTTTGTCCAAATTTTTAATATGTTGTTGTTGTTAGATGCCATCTAGTTGGTATTGACTCTTATGCACAGCAGAATGAAACACTGCCTGATACTGGGCCAACCTCACTACTATTGCCACGCTTGAGTCCACCAATGCTGAAACTTGGTCAATCCATCTCGTTGGGGGTCTTCCTCTTTTTCTCTGACCCTCCACCTTACCAAACATGATATCCTTCTCCAGAAACTGCTCCCTCCTGATAATATGTCCGAAGTATGAGAGACGAAGTTTGGCCATCTTAGCCTCCAAGGAGCACTCTGGCTGCACCTCTTCCAAAATGGATCTATTGGATGTTTTGGTAGCCCATGTCATTTTCAATATTCTCCTCCAACACCATAATTCAAAAACATCAATTCTTCTATGATCTTCCTTACTCACTGTCCAGATTTCATATACATATGAGGTTATTGAAAATACCATTGCTTGGGTCAGGCACATCTTAGTCCTAATATAATCCATTGTTAATATCCAATTACTGCTGAGTATTTGCAAGCGATAGAGACCATAAAATACATTTTATTTCAGTGAAGAAGTGGAAGATAGAAGAGGGAAGAGTTCTCCCTTTGTTGCTACTGTGTGCCATTGGTCCATTGTCAACTCGTAGCGACCTTGTTTGCCAGAGTAAAACTGTCCTATGGGGTTTTCTAAGCTGTAATATTTATGGAAGTAGATCACAAGATCTTTCTTCCACAGAGTAATTGGTTGGGTTGGAACTGGTAAGCTTTTAGTTAGCACCACCAGGTCTCTTCATGCAAGAAAATGCCTCTTTTATGAGGTCAACTGCAAACTCCACACAGGAAGTAAGAAGACTTCCTTAGACTCTAGGGAAAGCTAAGAATAGTTAGAATCAATATCCTCTACTTTGTCATTGTTGTTTTTAAGTGCCATTGCGTTGGTTCAAACTTATTTGTTGTTGTTGTTAGGTGCCATTGAGTCAGTACTGATTCATAGTGACCCTATGAACAACAGAACAAAACACTGCCTGTCTGCCCAACCTCATAATCATTGCTACACCTGAGCCCATCGCTGCCGCCACTGTGCCAATCAATCTTGTTGGGGTCTTCTTCTTTTTCTACAACTCTCCACTATACTAAACATGATAGCCTTCTCCAGGGACTGGAATGTTAATGAGTCTTCTTCCAATCCTGATGCTTCTTTCTTCTTTACATAGTTCAGCTTCTTGGATCATTCACTCAGCATAAAGACTGAACATGTATTGTAAAAGGATACAATCCTGGCGCACAACTTTCCTCATTTTAAATCATGCAGCAACCCTTTGTTCTTGCCCAAGAATCCTTCAATACTCAACTTCAGGCTTGAATTTTTTTTCAACTCTTTCAGCTCGAGAAATGCCAAGTGTGTTCTTCTCTTTTGGTTTTCTAACTCCAGGTCTTTGCACATCTCATTATAATGTATTACTCTGTCTTCCTGTGCTGCACTTTGAAATCTTCTGTTCGGCTCTTTTATGTGGTCATTTCTTCCATTTGCTTTAGCTACTCTACATTTAAGAGTAAGTTTCAGATTCTCTTATGACATCTATGTTGGTCTTTTCTTTTCTTTCCTGTCTTTTTAATAACTTTTTTCTTTCTTTATGTATGATGCCCTTGATGTCATTCCTCACCTCATCTGGTCTTTAGTCATTAGTGTTCAATGCATCAAATCCAGGTGGGTTATACTCATGGTTAAACTTTGCCTCTTGTGGACTTGATTATTGCCAAGAAAATCCTATGAAGCAGTTTTACTCTGTAACACATGGGGTCAATATGAATCAGAATCGACTCAGTGGCAACAAGTTAGCTTTTGGGTTTTGTTGTGCTGAGGGACATAGGTAGTTTAGTGGTAGGAGTTGCACTTTCCATGCAAAACACCTGGATTCAGTTTTCAGTAAGTGTACCTATGTGTCTTTGGAGGTTTGTATGATGTGATGATGAACAGGTTTTAAGGGAGCCTCCAGACTAAGAAAGACTAAGAAGAAAGGCCTGGCAAGCTGCTTCTAAAACCCAGCCAATGAAAAACTTATAGGTCACAAGGGTCTGATCTGAAATTGATCGTGGGCATGGTGCAGGATCAGGTAATGTTTCATTTCATTGTTCACGAGGTCACCATGAGTTGGGAGCCAACTTGACAGCAGATACAACAGCAATTACGTTGAGAAATATGGCCATGCAACTGAAAGATATTTTTCTTCATCTGCAACAACTCTGGGGCAATTAAGACACCACAAATAGCTCTAATTTTCACTGGGAGACCATCTAATCCCTAAGGTAATTTAAAAGCATTACTCTGTTTGCTGATTTTCATAATTACCCTCATCCAAGGGTGATTAAGAGGCTGCAATTGAATAATAAAACTCTGACCGTTTTCTTAACATTAAATGAAAACCTTTCATTGCAACTGTTAAACTGTTGAGTAAATCCAACACATAAAAACTTGAAATTGTATAATTCTTCCGTCACTCGAGTTGGATCCTTGTCAGTTCTGCAGCTAAAACCTCTTGAATCCAAATTTGGGATGATACTTTCTTCTTTGATGTAGGTTTGGTTTAAATTTTAGCTGCCACTGGACCATCTATTTCAGAATCTAGGACAGCACCTTCAGAGGACTTTTCTTGAGAGTTAGATGTATCTGTCTGTTCATTGTGCTAACATTCCTTAAATTCTATGCGGGAAGCTGCTACCTGCTGTTTGCAGAGTTAATCTTTGGCTTGTGTTTGGAGGGTCAGGCAGCAACAATGGGCTGGGAAAGGTATTGTCTCAACTCGGTTCTAAATGACATTATTTTTCAATATTATTAGCTACTTCGCTAGTAGAACTGCTGAGAATAAGGAAGATCTCAATTGAAAAGTATCTAGACTCTAGTTCAAGTTTGTAGAATGTATTATAAACCAGTAAATATTCATTGAAAGGTTTTGATTTTAAATTCGACATTTCTTCTCTTGGAGCATGCAGTTTTTAAATGCCACTGGTTCAGAAATCTGGTTTCCTAAGGAAAAAGAGGAGATAGTTCAGTGAAAGAATCCTCACCTTCCATGTGGGAGATCCACTGGGGTTTAATTCCCAGCTAGTGCCCCTCTTGTGTAGCGACCACCTGTCTATCCATGAAGTCTTGAGTGATGCTACTACTGTTAACAGATTAACAGACTAAGATGGGCTTGGAAGAAAGATCTGGAAATCTGCTTCCAAAAACAGCGGTCCAATTTGGAAACAGTAATGGTGATGGCACAGGACAGGGCAGTGTTTCATTCTGTTGTGTATGAGGAGGCTATGGGGCAGGGGCCAGTTTGATGGCAGCTAACAACAAAGAAAGGAATTTGTGTTAAACAGGATATAGCCAGGGTCCACAAATGTTTTCTGCAAAGGACCCAATACAACAGCTTGCAGTTAATAGAACTTCTATTTAACTGCGCAAGTGCGATTGTAACAGGAAAGTAGCCACAGATTATACATCAACAGTGAATGTGGCTGTATTCATTACAACTTTACTTATAGACACTGAAATCTGAAGTTCATATACTTTACTCATGTCACAAAATACCATTATGCTCTTGATTTCTTTCCCAACCATTAAAAAATTTCAAAACCATTTTTAGCGTACAATAGCAGGCCTGGCACCAAACGTGACCCATAGGCCATGGTTTGCTGATTCCTGATGTAAGACATCAGAACTGTTCTGTTTTTTGAGTTTCATTGGCAACTTTGCTGGGCTTTTAAAGCTTTCTTTTGCTATGGCTGTTGCTTTATAGTTATGCACACACTGATCATATCTAGCTTGTCTTTACTGTTGGACTCTATGATCACTGCTGGTGTTCTTTATCACATAATGACAATAATTAAGCATGAGTGTCATGATAGTTGGGCACCATCTAATTCTTCTGGCCCCATGGTTAAGAGGTAGTAGTTCATGGAGGCAACTAGACCTGCAGTCCACTTCCTTCTCAGATTCTTGGACCACCTCCTTTCTCTGCCACTCCAGGCAAATGGAGACCAATTGTTGTGTCTCTGATGGCTACTTGAAGGCCTTTAAAGGGACCAGAAATGACTCATAACATGGGGAATGTGGTTAAATTCATTTAGTTATATACATTTTAAAAAAATGGTTAAAATGGTAAATGTTAGCCCTGGTGGTGCAGTGATTAAGTGTTTGGTTTCTAACCAAAAGGTCAGCGGTTTGAACCCATTATCTGTTCCTTGGGAGAAAGATGTGGTAGTTTGCTTCCTTAAAGAATGTTGTTGTTGTTAAGTGCCATCAAATTTGTTCTGACTCATAGCGACCCTGTATAGGATTTCTGAGGAGCTGCTTGGTGGGTTTGCAGTTAGCAATCCAGTGCTTATCCTACAATACCACCCCATACAGCCTTATAAATCCTATAGGGCAGTTGTACTCTGTACTACAGCATGGTTATGAGTCAAAATTAACTTGATGGGAGTGGATTTGTTTGTTTGTTTGTTTTAATATACCTATTATGCCAAAAGAAAACAAAATATTAAGAGCATATGGTAGGTATTTCTCAGGAGTTATCATGTGATCCCTTGCTGTTTCAAACTGCTGTTCTTAAAAATGGTTTCTGGTGTTGGTGCCTGGGAGATGGCCTTTCGCTACAGGAGGGTGGGAGGTGGCTGGGTAGCTGCCTTGCTCCCTAACCTAATCGCGTCCCGGAGTGCTGGCCTGAACCCAGACATTTGAGTTCCTCATCGCTCCTAGGGAACCTGACAGGCAGTTATATTATGAAAGCTGACACACTGAATGGACCCCTTTTCACAACATTCTTTACCTGTCTCTTTGTGTTAAAGTGGGGACAAGAGAAGAAGTAGAGGAGTGAGCTGAAGAAGGCGGGTGGGAGATGGTAGGTAGAATGGAATCTCCCGGGCCAGTTTCATGTGTGGAGCTGATGTAGACCGCGTAACAAGAAAGGGTTGCACAGAACAAATCTCTATTGTCCCCTGCCATCTTTAAATGAGTGTCAAAGTAGGCAGGGGGGCTTTGACCGTTAACTACACAATTTAGCCAGCCTGTTGTGGCCTGTGGGCCCCACCTCTGTGGAGTTTCTCAGATTAGAAAAGAAGGCCCCAGTCCCTTCTAAATGGGCCATCTCTTGTTCTTTGTGTCCAGATGGCCCAGTGTGAAATCCACAGTGACGTTAAATGTTTTCTAATGAATAATTACTGAAAGGAAATGGAGGACTATATGTGTAATGGATTGTAGCGCATTAAAATGTTTTATTTTGCGCACAAAAATGTTGTCCTTCACAAGCACCATGATTGTTGCAAGAAGGCCTTTGTGCCAGACCTGTTTCAATGGATTATTGGCGTTTCCCAAATGGGAATCAAAGGGCGCCTTTGGCAAACGAATGTTTTTCAAGATGGCAGCCATGAAACACATTTAGTATTTAAAGTTTCAGGTTTTAAAGGAATGTTTGAACTCAGGAGATTTTCTCACTTACTTTTCCCTCTTTTGATTTGGGAAAGCAAAGCGGCTCACCTCGACCTCTGTCCTGTTCTGAAGGCCCAATGGTCAGCTCTTACAAGTCTCTTTCTTCTAGCCTCTTTCTGAGAAATAAGCAAGAGGTCCCAGGAATTGGGTTGTTGGCACTCCCTCTTGGCTAAAGTTCTTCTTCTCCATTTTTTTTTACTTGCATATGTTTGGATAAATATAAGTCTACAGGGAATTTCAAATGCCACCTTTTTGTGAGCTTATTAAGAATTTCCCATAGGGCTTTACTGGGGGGAGGGGAGAACTATTGGGATTTGAGTGGCCATTCAACATCTCGCTAAGTATTGAGACCCTTGAGTTTGTGTACCAGCTTTAATCAGTTTATGATAAATCTAATGGGAGTGTCTGTGCTTCTAGAACCAGTGTGGAGATGTTAGCTTTAGAGTTTCTATGCTGTTTTGTTGCCAATTAGACAACCACCATAGCAAAAGTATAGAGCCCATCTCTCTGACACTAGGTTAGGGTGCTGGGGACAATTGCTATAGGTTCTGATGCTCCAAGGCTAGATATTGGTGAAATGTATCATTTTCCAACTCCTTAGTAATCTGTCTTTGTGGGGCAGAGAGTAGGTATGTGTACAAGGGGCTTCAAAAATTGTGGAAAACATGGAGTTAAAAGGTAAAGGAATTTGCCCACGAACTTTCTGAATATCCCTCCTATTCCCTGTAAGAAGTCTTTTGGGTCCTCATGAAAGATGTGTGACCTGGAGCTGAAAATATCTACAATCCTAATTCTCTTAGTGGAAACAATCATATGAAGTACTGTTTTAGGGAAAAAATCAGATAAGTTTTTTTTCACCCTTGAATTAGAGATGGCAGTAGAAATAAAATGTTGTTGCTTTTGTTAGGTGCCATCGAGTTGGTACCTACCCATAGCGACCTTATGCACAGCAGAACGAAACACTGCCCGATCCTGGGTCAACATCACTACTGTTGCCACGCTTGAGTCCATCGATGCTGCTACTTGGCAAATCCATCTCGTTGGGGGTCTTCCTCTTTTTCTCTGACCCTCCACCTTACCAAACATGATATCCTTCTCCAGCAACTAGTCCTTCCTTGCAACGTGTCTGAAGTATGAGAGATAAAGTTTGGCCATCTTGGCCTACAGGGAGCACTCTGGCTACACTTCTTCCAAAACAGATTTATTGGTCCTTTTGGCAGCCCATGGCACTTTCAATATTCTCCTCCAACACCATAACCCAAAAGCATCAATTCTTCTACAGTCTTCCTTATTCACCATCCAACTTTCACATACATATGAAATTATTGAAAATACCATGGCTTGGGTCAGGTGTACCTTAGTCCTCAAATAAAATAAAATAAAATAGGTCTGGTTTATTAGATTATAGATGAGCTCTTTGTCAGTTTTGAAGCTTTAGACATAAGACAACCATGCAATTCTGTGTTAGTGAAGAAGTAAGGGCAAAAACCTACACTGTTTTGAAAATACAGCCGAGTATTGATATGTTTGCCTCGCTCAACATATGAAGACAACCCCTGTCTATGAAGTCATTGCCTTTGGGTTTTGCTACTTAAATCACTAGCTCCACAAAGCTAATGAATTTTCGACAGAAAGCAAGTCTTCTCAGCTAGCTGGCCTCCCAAGCTACAATCCTCTAGAAAGAAGTGAGAAATTGAAGTATGGAGTTTCTTACAGGGACTTCAGTCTCATAAGCTTTTCTAAGAGGAGAAACAGGATCATGACATTTAGCTCCCAAGAAGACTTTTTTTTTTAAGATAAAACCTACAGACTGAAAAGTGCGTAAACTATACCGCGTAATGAACAAAAAGACAGGCCCGTGCCCGTGTCACTTTACACAAATAACGCCCTTGTTGTGTTTGCTTTTACCAATCAAGCCCCTCCCCACTAATCCAGGTGTTTTCTAAGTGGTAGGCTAATTTTTTGAACATGTGGCATAGTGTGCTTAGGAAATTAGCATAGTGTGCTTAGGAAACTATCTGGGTGGAGGGAGGGCACAGTTGACCAAAAACACATGTAACGCTCATGGTTTTTTTAGGTGTGAAACTATGATTACCAACTGGATCAAGACATAGAACATGAAAACACCCGAGAAGCCTCTCACATGCTCCTTCCCACCCAACCGTCTTTATACCCACTAAAGCTATAACCACTATTGGATTTTCAAGTCATGACCCCTGGTGGCACTGTAGGATAAGCACTGGACTGCTAATCACAAGGTTGGTGGTTCAAATCCACCAGCTGATCTGAGGGAGAAAGAGGAGGCTTTCTGGTTTCATAAACATTTACAGCCTCGGAACCCCTGTTGTTGTTAAGTGCCATCGAGTCAGTTCCAAGTCATAGCAATCCTGTATAGGATTTCCAAAGAGTGGCTGGTGAGTTTGAACTGCCGACCTTGAGGCTCAAACTGACCTTGAAATTGAGTGTGTATCCTACAGCACCACACCAGGACTCCAGAAACCCTATACAGGATCATTGTGAGTCAGAATTGATTGGGTGGCAGTGGGTTTTGTATCCCATGGGGTACCACAGCAGGACTCCAAGGCAGACTTAATTACCTCATTTTTGTTTGTTTGTTTGTTTGTTTGTTTGTTTGTTTGTTTTCCTACGCCCCCCGCCCCCCAACAAAAAAAGTGTAGTCACAATACCAGGAGGCTTCCAAAAGTTTGTGGAAAAATTCCATTATCCTTTCATTCCATTTTCCCATAACCTTTTGAAGCCCCCTCACATGCATTAAAACAAAAACAAAAAACACACAATTCAACAATTTCTACACGTTTATTGACATTGCTGACATTTTCAACTTGTGTAGTCATTCTCTCTCACACTCCTAGTGTTGCTTTTGTTAAGTGTAGACCAGTCAGTTCTGACTCATAGTGACCCTATATAGGGTTTCCAAGAAGCGACTGGTGGATTTGAACTGTTGATCTTGTGGTTAACAGTCCAGTGCTTCTCCTACAGCACCATGCCAGGCCCCACTCGTGGTAA
>NW_006408660.1:2005480-2006629 GCF_000296735.1 Chrysochloris asiatica
TTGCTGTGAACATTGGTGAACATATGTGTGAAGGAGCTCAGAAAAACTAGATACTTGTCAGAAGCAGGCTAATCTCCTCTTTTTTTGTTGTTATTTCTCTTTACTGCTTATTTTGAGCCGACTTTCAAAATTCAGCTACCTTAGGAAGCCTGCAGGTACCTTCTTCCCTTTCTCTCCATTCCTCTCCCAGCTTGCTCCTAGGAAGAAACATTCTTTCAGGATGACTATTGAAATATCCCTAGGCTGTTCAATGGATTGCCAGAAGAACAAACACATCTGTCTTGGAAAAAGTATAGTCAAAATGCTCCTTAGAAGCTAGGATGGCGAGGCTTGTCTTTCATACTTCAGACAAGTTGTTGTTGTTGTTGTTGTTGTTGTTGTTGTTGTTAGTGTTGTCAGGTTGGGTCTGACTCATAACGACCATGTATAGGTTTTCCAAGGAGCAGCTGATGGATGTGAACTTCTGACCTTTGGGTTATGAGTCCAGTACTGATCCTACAAGGAGCTCTGGTAACAGTAGTTCTGAGTCGGGCTGCTAACCTCAAGGTCAACAGTTTGAAACTACCAGCTGTTCCGTGGGAGAAAGATGAGGCTTTGTTCTTCCATAAAGATTCCCGTATAGCCTTGGAAGCCCTATAGAGGGTCGCTGTGAGACAGAACCGACTCCACGACACATCACCACTGATTCTACAGCGCCATACCAGGACTAAAAAATAGACGGAAACTTTCTTCAGGGGTTTGTCAATGCCAGTTTTGTCCAATTCTATTTCATGAAATAGATTTTCACCACCTGCTGGACTCCTCTGGGGAAATATTTCAGTGACTACAAACCATCATACAGGATAAGCACAGGACTGTGAACCCCAAGGTTGGTGGTTCAAGCCCACCAGTCCTTCCTTGGGAAAATTCGCTGGGTCAGAATTGACTTGAAGGCACCTAATAATAACAACAAAATTGTTAAAGGAGTCAAAATTTACCATTAGTGAAACAATGTTTAAGGGGCCCTGTCATTGGCTAGTGTCTGCTAAAGCATGATATTGTAAATGTCAACCAATCTGAAATTTCTGCTTGTAAATTCCTGGATTTTCTTTGGTGAAGCTCTCCATTCACTGCACTACTTTGGAAAATCCCTGCCAAGTACTTCCTGAT
>NW_006408660.1:2007709-2008253 GCF_000296735.1 Chrysochloris asiatica
TAGGGGGCTAGAAAGGCACAAAGTGGCTGGCTTACAAGCTTTCAAGAGGGAGGGTGCTTAGTGTCAGAATGAGGGAGCTAAAATAGAGTCCCTACTGAATAGTTTATCTCTTGTCCAGATGGGATAGGATTTTATGATTCAATTATGAGTAATTGTTATCAAGACTAATGGTGATTATCACAATTGTAAATGTAGAAGAGGTATAACTAAAAGGGGGGAGCAGTTAATCTATCATTTCAGGATCATCAAGAGGGGAGAGCATGAGAGGAGTGTGGGATCCTACCCAGAAAAGAAGCGACAACAGAGATGGTGGCAGAGGTCATGGCATAGAGAGACAGAGCTGCAGAGGACTATAGACCCAGGGATTGACAAAAGCCATGTGCCTGCAGGCAAGAGGTGGGCTTGCAATATGTGCCCTTTGGACATTTAAATGAATATATATTTTCAATGTTGTATGTGTACATAAAAAAAAAAAAAGAAAAAGGCAATGGACCTTAGACGTAAATACTGTTAGCTGAAGTGCATGGAAGGGATTGTAATCATT
>NW_006408660.1:2010598-2011630 GCF_000296735.1 Chrysochloris asiatica
TCACATGTAAACTATCACATAATTCACAATAAAACATTTAAGGAAAAAGAAAAAAAGAGAGAGATAAAGGGTGTGAGAGAAGCAAGCAGAGAGGAGAGGGACCTCACTACTCTCAAGAAAGAAGAGCTAGAAATGAGTGCACCCTTTGGACCTGGGGTCCTTGTGCTGAGAAACTCATAGAACCAAGGGGAGATTGATAACAAATACCTCCCCTAGAGCAGAGTTCAGACTTCTAGCATCTGAAACCATGAGAAAATACACTAGATAATTAAGACACTCATAGTCTCCTGCGAAATGGTAGAACTTAGAGGTGGAGTGCAAAGGCTCTGGAGTCCAGCTGTTTGTTTGACTCCTTCCTTGCTCATTTACCACCAGTGGGTTTTGCATCATTCAACCTCTATTGAAAAAAGAACATTTCAAACTCTATTCTAAAATGTCAATACTACTGACAGTGTTGTACTTCAGGATAGTATCATATGTCTACAAGGAAGACCAATTATTCAAATTTATGCACTAACCACTAACACCAAAGATGAGAAAATTGAAGATATTTACCAGCTTTGGCAGTCTGAAACTGATCAAATATCCAATCATGATGCATTGATGATTACTGGTGATTGGAATGCCAAAGTTGGAAACAAAGAAGGATTGGTAGTTGGAAAATATGGACTTGCTGATAGCAATTGATAGCAATGACACCAGAAATCACATGATAGAATTTTGCAAGACCAATGACTCACTGATTGCAAGTGCCTTTTCAACAATATAAACAGCAAGTATCCATTTGTACCCCATTAGATGGAATACACAGGAATTAAACTGACTATACCTGTGGAAAGATGATGGCGAAACTCAATTATCATCAGTCAGAACAAGGCCAGGGATCGATGGTAGAACAGCCCACCAATTGCTCACATGCAAATTCAAGTTGCATCTGAAAGAAATTAAAACAAGTCAACAAGAGTGAAAGTATGACCTTGAGTGGATACCATCTGACCTTGTTGATGGCACGTTGATTCTGACTCCTGGTGA
>NW_006408660.1:2012960-2013936 GCF_000296735.1 Chrysochloris asiatica
CCACAGCAGCAGAACTAACAGCCTAAGTGTGAGACAGAGGTGGGACGAGGAACAAGTAAAGCTGAGTGACTTTTGGCAGGAGGCTTGCTTGCAGAGTGGGGTGCGCCCAGGCACTTAATTGGGGGAATTAGGTTTGCTGAGTCACGAAGCTAGAGTCCCTTCAGGCTGAGGCGTATGGTGGCATTGTGTGTCCTCTAAGCATTTATTGTCATTGTTGCTAAAAGCCATTGAGTCGATTCCAACTCATAGTGATTCTGTATAGAGTTTCTGAGGAACAGCTGGTGGGTTTGAAGAGCTTTGTAACATTGCTGGAACAGGCTAGAGATTAAGGACCAGAAAGAGGCATGTCTGTGGGCAAGGCAGAGAAGAGGCTGTCCTAACTGACGGAACTGTTCCCTGACCATTTCTCACCCTGCATTGGAACCTCTTAACTTTCCTAATAAATCCCCTAACTGTTAGTGTGGTGTCTGAGTTTTGTGTGACTGTTTCAATGAAGTATCAAACGCAGGCTGAATACAGGATTGTGGGAAAGACGGTTCCTGTAGTTTTTCTGCGCTGGGTCATGTGGTAATTCTGTGGTTATTAATTTCTTTATCTGTGATAATGTTATTATGATTACATGTCCATTTTTTAAAGAGTTCTTATCTTTTAGAGATACCTTATGAGACATTTCTAGTAAAGGGATATGATGCTTGTGATTTACCTCAGGATAACCCAGTGTTGGGGAGAGGAACACACATAGATGAAATGTTGCTGCTGCTTTGTGTACTGTCAAAGTCGATCCCAACTTACAACGACCTTGTATAGGGTTTCTGAGGCTGTAAATCTTTTATGGAAGCAGCAAGTCTCATCTTGCCCCTGTGGTGTGGCTTGTAGATTTGAACTTCTGACCTTCCCAAGGCTCCTTAACTGAAATAATGTTGTTGTGTGCCGTCAAGTCGGTTCTGACCCATAGCGACCCTGTATAGGGTTGCTG
>NW_006408660.1:2014361-2022409 GCF_000296735.1 Chrysochloris asiatica
TTTTTTTTGCCATTCTATTTTTTCCACAACAATAATTTCAAAACATAGATAATGAGGCACTTGTCAATGCAACGATTTTTACCTGTTTAATTCAGTTCTATTCATCATGTGTTAACAACCATCACTACTGTGACTTTACAAATTATCCCACCACCATAGACAAAAACTCCTCTCTCCCCCCACTCCTACCTGTCCCTGGTGACCACAAAGAGGCTTTGGTCTCTGTATGTCTGCCTATTTCCTATCAGTGGAATCATGTGATATTTTTCTTTTTGTGTCTGACTTCATTTCACACAGCATGTTTTCAAGCACCACTCCATGTTGTGGCATGCATCCAGGCTTTATTCCTCTTGATGGCTGAGTGTGGACACCATGTGTGGATGTCCATTTATCTGTTGAGGGACATTTCAGTTGTGCCTACCTTTTGTTATTAAGTGTTGTCCAGTCAGTTCCATCTCATAGCAACCCTGTACAGGGTTTCCAAGCAGTGGCTGGTGGGTTTGAACCGCCAACCTTGTGGTCTTGTGTGTATCCTACACAGCCCCCCAGGACTCTTTTAGCTGTTGTGAATTGTGCTACAGTGAACATCAGTGTACTGCATTCTTTCTTAGGCCATCTTCTCCACTATTGGGGTTATTATACTTGGCTACTTTTGGAACACTCTAGTTTTCACACCCTTTTTTTTTCAAATGCCTTTTGGAATGAAGTAGAAACAAATTAATCTAAATCTTAGAAGGAAAATGTAGGGACAGAACTCCAGCATGACATGGATTGTGTATATTGGCTCTTGTGAGTTAAAATCTTCACAATTTCTTCAGGAGGAGGTTTTGTTAAAAAACCCAAGACTGGCTCCAAGACCCAACTTTCATAAGCACACCACTCTCTTTCTCTGTAAACCCCAAACATCAATCCCACTGCCATAGAATCCATCCTGGCTCTTGGAGATCCCATGTGTTACAGAGAACTGCTCCATAGGGTTTTCTTGACTGTGGTCTTTATAGAAAGAGACCTGGTGGCACCATGGTTAAGCGCTTAGCTACTAACCAGTGGGTTGGCAGTTCAAACCCAACAAATTGCTCTGAAGTAGAAAGACCTGGCAATTTGTTCCTATTAAGATTCAAAAGACAATTCATTTTCATAGAGTAGATTCTGACTCGCAATGACCTTTAGGATAGAGTAAGGTTTTCAAGGCTGTCAGTTTTACAGAAGCGCGTCACTGAATCTTTCTCTTATGGAGTGGCTGATGGATTTGAAATGCCGGCCTTTGATTTAATAAGCTGAGCACTTAACCACTGTGTCCCCAGAACACCTTCCAACCTAGAAAATCCTATGGAGCAGTTGTCTCTGTCACATTGGGTAGCAGGAGCAATTGTCACATTGGATAGCGGGCTCCCAACAACAAACTTTATGGGAATGTGGGAATGAATGTCTGTTCTTCAAACTTAATGTAATCCTGATTATTGTATGCAGGTGGCCTTTCCTTTTCTTTTACTGCTTCCTGGAGTAAGGACCTTCCAACTTCTTTAAGCTCCCCTAGCAATTTGAAATAGCCAATCAATTAAGGACAAGAATGCACGCCATAGCAATTTGAATTAGCCAACCAGGTAAGGACAAGATTGTGCAGTCGAAGCCCTAGCCAATAGGCTGAGTGAGACATAGCTTTAGAACTCATGTCAGGGATTAAAACTTGAGCGGACTGCTCACTAGCCTGTTCCTGTACAGCTCTACTTACCCTTCTGCAGAAGTAAAGTTTTGCCTTGGCAGAGGTAATTTAGTCTTACTGAGTGATCTTTTTGTGTAACGTTGGGGTTCATTTCTAACAGGAACAAGCTGCCAGGCGTTTTTTCTATGACACCACTAGGTGGATTCAAACCATCAGTCTTGAGGTTAGTATATGAGCACAAACTGTGTGTGCTAACCAAAGACCTTCCTCATCTCTAGTACCAAATAGAAAGGATGCTTCATTGCTCTCCACATCATCCATCACAGCAACCTTACTGCAGTAATAGTCGTTAGTAGATGTTACAGTTTTTATTTCAGAGCCCAGCCTACTCCCAACTTAACAGGGGCTCGCTGGCCAGTCGTTGGCAGATAGACTTTTATTATGCTTCTGTTTCTAACCATTGCTTTGTTCGTACTGATAGCAGAAGCAGTGGGTTTGGGATAGGTTCATGTTGTACTCTTAATATACTACCCTGTCTTTTTATTTTTTTAAAAAAAGCTTTAAAATGGATATGTTTAAAATCATGAAAATACTGTTTGATCTAAAAATCATTGTTTTCAGTCTTAAGGAGCTGCTGAGTCTTTGTTCTAATGCCGTTTGACTAGTGTAGAGTGACATCTGGTGGCCACTCTGTTTCATAAACCTTCTTAAGGTAAATCTCAAATACAGAACAAACAAATGTTTGTTGGGAGAAGTATAGCCAGAATGATCCTTAGAAGACAGGATGGCGAGTACTTGATAGTACTTCCGACATACTATCAGACGGGGCAGAGAGAAGAGCATCATGCTTGGTCAAGTGGAGGGGGTCTTCCTCTTTTTCGCTGACCCAACGAGATGGATTGGCAACAGCAGTGGGCTCAAGCACAGAACGATTGTGAAGTTGGTGCAGGGCCGGGCAGTGTTTAGTTCTGTTGGGTATAAGGCTACTATGAGTCAGTACTGACTCAACAGCACCTAACCTAATGGTTAGTGATTGGACCAATTATACTCTGTAACACACTGACAATAGCAACACAGAACAGCACAATAAATCCTCCCATATTTGTCAACAATTATTAATATTCTGCCATCTTGGTTTCCTTTATACCTCCACTAGAATCCCCCATCACTTCCCACTTGATTTTTCATAGTTCTTTATTTAAAAACTGAAATTTACATGTAATGAAATATAAAATATCTAAACAAATCTTGACAAGTAGATAACAACCACGCAACTCTCAACCCTACCAAGACTAAGAAGGTTTCCATACTTTTCAAAGTATCCCATGCCATGCAATTTTCCCCACTAGGTGACAACTGTTCTAATTTTTTACACTAGATTCGTTTTGCCTGTCCTAGACTGTCGAATAAATAGAATCATACAGAACGTGCTCTTTTGTGTCCAGGTTCTTTCAGTCAGCATAATGTCTGTATGTGTCATCCATGTCTTTGTGTATATCAGCAGTGATTTCTCTTTTGTTATACTCATTCCATTGTATAAATGCACAAATTGTTCATTCATTCTCCAGTTGATGGGTATTTGGATGGCTTCCAGTTTTGTTTTGTTTTACCATGTTGAATAAAGTTGATGTAAAAGATGGACTGACTCTCAGTCATAACAATGGGCTTAGCCATACCAACAATCCTGAAGTGCTGTAGGACCAGGCAAAGTTTTGTTCTGCTATAAGGTGGCCAGGAGCCAGAACCAACTGAAAAGGCAACTAATGACGGCAACAACAATACACCTTTTGTTCATACCTTTCTGCAGTCATATGTTTTCACTTGTGTAAATACTTAGAGTGGAATTGCTGGTTCAAAGGATGGGGTCGCTTTATAAGAAACTGCTAGATAATTTTCCAGTGTGTTTGTCTGACTTTACATTCCCACCAGCAATGGCAGAGCATTCTGATAGCTCCACATCCTCACTAAAAATTGGCATTGTCAGTCTTAAGTTGAACTATTATAACCATCTCTCATAGTTTTAATCTTCATTTCTCTGATTCCTAATGACACTGAGTATTTTTCTATAAGCTTATTGAACATTTGTATGTCTTCCTTTGTGAAATGTCCATGTCTCCTTGCTCATTTTTGTAAAAATTGGGTTTATCTTGTTATTAGCTGCTGTTGCGTGCTACGGAGTTGATTCTAACTCAGAGACCTTATAAGGCAGCATAGAACTGCCCTATAGGGTTTCCTAGACAGTCTTTACCAGAGCAGATCACCAAGTTTTCTCCCATACAGCAGATGATAACCACCAACCACCAACCATGTGGCTAGTAACCATGTGGCTAGTAACCAAGCACTTAATTGATGTGCCACCGGGGCTCCTTATTGAGTTCTGAGTTCTGAATTCTAATTAATGTATACATTTTGTTAATATTTTCTTCCTGTCTGTGGCTTGCCTATTTTTTAATAGTCTTATCTGGTGCAGAGTTTCATATTTGATGAAATCTAATTTTTCTTTCCCTCTTTCCAACTCCCACTTTCAGAATTATTTATTGATTTTTCTATGTCCTGTTGAAGAAAACATTGCCTTCCTCTTGGACACAAAGCTTTTGTTTTCTTCCAGTAGCTTGATAGGTTTTTTGTTGACGTTGAGGTCTGAGATCCATCTAAGGTGATGCACATAGCATATGTTTCATTATAGAGGCATGATAATTGCAGTTTTTGGCCATGTGGTTGAACTCTAGCTCCAGTTTATACCCCCAAAGGTTGAACTAACATCACTTGGCTCATTCCCAACTCTGAACACACACTTGGGCTTTCTGACAGGACCAGCACCCACTATGAGTCACCGCTACATCATAAACTACAAGATGTAGTCTAAGGGGCCCGCTACGAAAGACATTTCTTACTATTCAAGAATTCCTCAAAATTTAGAGGGTAGCTCCCCAGGAGCAGGGACAAAGGCTAGATATGTTTTTGTTTTGTTAAAGCTTTTACTATAAGTTGAGTGATCATTTACATGGCAGAACATTGATTTTTTTTTTTGGGGGGGGGCACTCAACCAATTGTATTTTGTTTCATTGCAGTGATTACACAATCCCCTCTATGCACCATCAGTTAATAGTATTCGCCTCTAATCCCCCCCCCTTTTTTTTAATGTGCACAAAAATACGCAGGAATATATAATTGTTTAAACAACCAAAGGGCACATTTTGCAAGCTAGCTTCCTGCCCTCCAGCACACAGCCTTTCTCCTACCGTGAATCTAGAGACCTAAACTGATCTATCTCTCCATACCATCACCTCTGCCTGCATCTCTGGTGTTGCTGCTTCTCTAGTTAGGATCCCACATTCCGATCATGCTCTTCCCTCCTGATGGTCCTAGGGTCTTCTGTTCCTGGAATATAAGATTAACTACTCCCTCTTTGTTACACAACCTCTGCCTTTACAGTGACAATCGCAATTAGTCATAACAATTACTATTGAATTAAAAGAATCCTATCTCCATCTCTGTTCACCAGACCCATCTAGACAACATGAAAACTACTCAGTGGGGATTCTACCTCCCCTACCCTACTCTAAAACTAAACTCCCTGTTGAAAAATTGTAAGCCAGCCACTTTGTGCCTTCATAGCGCCCACCACCACCACCATTTTAGATAACCAGTGTCTAAGTTGCCTGTTCCTATCAACCTTGTATACCAAGGGGATAGGCTTGATCCTTGATGTGAAGACTTCTTCCCTCTCAGTTGGTATTTTGAGCAACTACATCCATAAGTAAAGGTCAAGTTCATCAAATTGTAGCAATGTACATTTGCTTCTTGTATCAAGCTTTATTTTCCTGTAGTCTAATTCTGATCATAAAGCCATCCAAACTAGGTCAGATGGGTACTCTCTGCAAATTTGGGCATTCTTATGCACCTTCCCCACTTCATATTAGCTGGATGCTTCACTCTCAACCTCTAGCCCCCCATGGCCAGGTCAGTGTCCATGGGCTCAGGAGTTCCCAAAGTCTCCCCAAACTTCAGACCAACCAGCCCTTCCTCTTCTCTCTTTCATCTCAAGGTTGACAAGAGTCCATAATTACTGCCTTTCCCCAACTTCTACTCACAAATACACCAAGGGGGTCACCTGTGAGCTTAAAAGCCTGCTTGTGTGTTCCCTGTGAGTTTCAGTCTTGGAAGGGGGTTTGTCCTGAAGGGACTTAATGACTTTCCTTGATGGTTCCCAAGCAAACAACTTGCTAGTTCTTGAACTAGCCAAACAGTCTACCCTTCTTGTCTTGTTTGTGGTTTCTTGTTTTTCTTTTTTCCTGCTGGTCTTTCTTTCAAGAAGTATCTTCTGTTCTTCTAGCTGCTTCAGGTTGGTCTGCATGCTCTTTCAAGTGGGAATGTCCTACCTCAGAAGTTCTGGATGAGGTTCAGGATTCCACCTAAACGCCCCATGCTCTACAGAGGCTCCACAAGAAGCATACTTCTCCACTGGAAAATTTTTAGAACCCCTTTGAGGTATTCCAATCAGTTAATAGGCTGAAGACAGGCTTATAAGCTTTCTGTAATCATATTTCCTAAGAGTGCTTTTTATACTGCTTACATGTCTATTTTCAGTAGTAGGCAAGGGAAACCAATATCCACAAGACAGACAAGCACCTTAACATTATTTTCCCTCTTTTACTCAGACTATGCCTTGATCCCTGTTGTTTCAGGTTGCGTATACATGACTACTTATTTCTGTCCCATTTATTCATGCAAATCAACCTAAGTGTTTGCCTATCTTCCTTGTTCTTCCACCCCCTTCCACTTCCTTCCCCATCACCCAAGCTATATGACTATCCCCTAACCTGTGCTTTACTGTCCCCTCCCTCCCACCCCTGGTAACCATCAAAGAATTTTTTTTCTTTCAGTATGGAAATCTTTTCTTAAGCGTTTTACAATATTGGCCTCATGCAATATTTGTCTTTTTGTGATTGACTCACTTCACTCAGCATAATGTCCTCAAGGTTCATCCATATTATGAGGTGTTTTGCCACTTTATTGTCGTTCTTCAAGGTAGCATACTATTCCATTGTATGTACCAAAGTTTGTTTATCCATTCTTCCATTGATGGGCACTTAGGCTGTCTCCATCTTTTTGCTATTGTGATTAATGCTGCTATGAACATAAGTGTACATATATCTATTCGTGTTATGGCTCATCTTTATATTTCCAGCTTTTTGAGGAAGCACCATACCATTTTCCAGAGTGGTTGAACCATTTTACAGTCCAACTAACAATGTAAGACTGTCTCAGTCTCTCCACATCCTTACTAGCATTTGTTGTCTTCTGCATTTTTGAACTTCACTGTTATTTTTGAACTTCACTGTTATTGCTGGTGTGAGATGATAATCTCATTGTGTGATTTGCATCTCTCCATTGGCTAATGATCTTGACTATATTTCCATATGTTTGTTGGCTACCTGAATTTAATTTCATGTTTGTTGGCTTCCTTGGTGAAGTGTCTGTTCATGTCCTGTGTTCATTTTAAATTGGGTTATTTGTCTCTTTTTTTTGTAGAGGTGTTTTAGTTTCCTATAGATTTCAGAGATTAGTCCCTTGTCTGATACATCATTGCAAAAAAATTTTCCCATTCTGTGGGCTCCCTTTTTTACTCTAATGGTGAAATCTTTTGATGTACATAAGTTTTTAATTTTTAGTATGTCCCAATCATTTATTTTGTCTTCTTTTTATCAATTTTTGCAGTGTTTGATAGTTACAGCCCTTAATGTGTCCCTATTTTTTCATTGATGACCTTTTGTAAATCTGGGATTTACATTTAGGTCTTTAATCCATGTTGAGGTAGTTCTTGCATATGGTGTAAGATAAAGATCTTGTTCCGTTCTTTTGAGTATCAATTTCCAGTTTTGCCAGAACCATCTGTTGTAGAGACTATCTCCTCCCCATTCAATGTACTTGGGCCCTTTGTCAAAGATCAGTTGGCTGTATGTGAATGGGTTAATTTCTGGATTCTCAATTTTGTTCCATTGATCTATGTATCTTTCATTGTACCATTACCAGGCTGTTTTGACCACTGTAGCCATGCAGAAAAATTTGAAATCAGGGGGTGAAAGGATCTTAACTTTGCTCTTCTTAAGCAGTGCTTTGGTTATCCAAGGACTCTTTCCTATTAATATATAATTTGTAATAGTTTTTTCCATCTCTGCAAAGAATGTTGTTGGACTCTGGGATTGCATCATATCTGTAGGTTGCTTTGGGTCATGATGACATTTTAACAGTGTTAAGTCTTCTTTCCAGGAGTATGGTACATTTGATTTTTTTATTTTTCTCTCCCCACTAGTTAGATTTATTCCTAAATATTTCATCTTTTGGGGCCTATTAGATAGAAATGGTATTGCTTTCCTAATTT
>NW_006408660.1:2022764-2023487 GCF_000296735.1 Chrysochloris asiatica
TATATAATAATTTATACCTCCAAAGGGCACATTCTGCAAGTCTGCCTCCTGGCCACCAGCTCTTAGTCCCTCTCTTCCCATGAATCTAGAGTCCTTAACCACTCCCCCTCTCCATGACCCCATCTCTGCCTCCATCTCTGGCATAGGCTGCTTCTCTGGATAAGGTCCCACATTCTGCTTGTGCTCTTCTCCCTTGATGATCCTAGGGCCCTCTGTTTTCTGGAATGTAAGATTAACCAGTCCCCTGTTTTTGTAAACAGAACTTCTACCTTTACAATTGTGACAGTCGCAATCAGTCATGATAACAATTATTCACTATTGAATCATATGAATTTCATCCCCATCTCTTTCCACCAGACCCATCTAGACACGATGAAAACTATTCAGTGGGACTCTTTCTTCCCCCATACTCTTAAACTAAACTCCCCTTTGAAACCTTGTAAGTCAGTCACTTTGTGCCTTTATTGCCCCCTCATTTTAGGAAGCCAGTGTCTTAGTTGCCCATCCCTATCTACCCTGTGTACAGAAGGGATAGCATTGAAACTTGAAGACTCCTTCCCTGTCAGTCGGTATTTAGAGTTACTACCTCCATGAGTATAGGCCAGGTTCATCAAATTGTAGCAATTTATCCTTTGTTTTCTTGATCAGAAAAAATATATATTTTGTAATCTTCCTCCAGTAGTTGTTGTTGTCAGGTGCCATCGAGTCGGAACTGACTCATAG
>NW_006408660.1:2026119-2027299 GCF_000296735.1 Chrysochloris asiatica
AGCTCATCTGAAATCTGTCCTCCATGGGTGACGCTGCTGGTTATTTAAAATACCAGTGGAATAGCCCTCAGAATCACAGCAATTCAAACCACCACAGCACGACAGACAGACAAGTGGTGGTTGCGTGGTTGCTGTTAAATAGGAATCTCCTTGTGCTAGGCCGGATTTCCGTCCTCAGATGTCAATCAAGAGGCAGAAGTGCAGCAGGGATGACTGGGTTGTAATGAGACTTTGGGCTGCGTTTATGCATCTCTAAGTTGGTCGACCCTGCCTCAAAACCATGATCCAACAGTTAGGCTAGGACGGCGCTCTAGCGTCCTGGGTAAGTAGGACAGCCTGGCCGGCCCCTGCAGTCTCTTCCCACTAGGCAGCGTCTCTCCATCAACCTGGTCTCCAGACACCTCTCACCCGGCCGCTCCGTGGTCTGGGTTTCATTTAACACCTCCACCAGGTCTGCGCAGTTCTCGCACATCGTTTAGCCACCACCTTCCATGATAGAAGCCCTCGTGCTCACAGTCCTCTAGTAGAGTTCTGATTATCAAGCCATCGAGGCTAGGTCAAGTGGGTACTGTCTGCAAGATTGGGTGTTCTTGTGCATCTCTCCTCACTTCATATTGGCTGGATGTTTGACTCTCAGCTCTAGTCCTCTGTGGCTATGTCCTGTCCATGGGCTCAAGTGTCTCCAGTTCTCACCACACTTTGGAGCAAACATCCCTTCCTCTTCTCTCTCTCATCTCCAGGTCAACGGGAGTCAGTGGACTGTGGTTGAACTCAGCTCATTTCTTCATTGCTGCCTTTCCCCCTCTTCCACTCACCAGTAGACCAATGTTGTCGCCAGCAAGCTTACATGCCTGTTTGTGTGTCCCCTTTGAGTTTCAGTCTTAGAGGGGAGTTTGTCCTGAAGGAACTTGATTCTTGCCTTGATGGCTTACTGGCGAACAGCTTGCTTATTCTTGTAGTAGCCAGTCATGCTGACAATTTTGTTTTTGAGTTTTTCTTGATAATCTTTCTTTGAAGATGTATCTCTAGAAGTTCCAGGTTGGTCTGCTTGTCCTTGCTAGTGGGAATGTCCCATCTCATAAGGTTCTGGATGGGACTGAGGATTCCACCTAGGGTCCTATATTCTGCCAAGGCTTTGCAAGAGGCCTATTTCACTGGGCAAGTTCTAGAACCCCTTTTA
>NW_006408660.1:2027399-2028172 GCF_000296735.1 Chrysochloris asiatica
GGCGCTCTAGCGTCCGGGGTAAGTAGGACAGCCTGGCTGGCCCCTGCAGTCTCTTCCCACTAGGCAGCATCTCTCCATCGACCTGGTCTCCAGAAACCTCTTACCCGGCCGCTCCTTGGTCTGGATTTCGTTTAACACCTCCACCAGGTCTGCACAGTTCTCGCACATCGTTTAGCCACCACCTTCCTTGATAGAAGCCCTCGTGCTCACAGTCCTCTAGTAGAGTTCTGATTATCAAGCCATCGAGGCTAGGTAAAGTGGGTACTGTCTGCAAGATTGGGTGTTCTTGTGCATCTCGCCTCACTTCATATTGGCTGGATGTTTCACTCTCAGCTCTAGTCCTCTGTGGCTATGTCCTGTCCATGGGTTCAAGTGTCTCCAGTTCTCACCACACTTTGGAGCAAACATCCCTTCCTTTTCTCTCTCTCATCTCCAGGTCAATGGGAGTCAGTGGACTGTGGTTGAACTAAGCTCATTTCTTCATTGCTGCCTCTCCCCCTCTTCCACTCACCAGTAGATCAATATTGTCGCCAGCAAGCTTACATGCCTGTTTGTGTGTCCCCTTTGAGTCTTAGAGGGGAGTTTGTCCTGAAGGAACTTGATTCTTGCCTTGATGGCTTACTGGCAAACAGCTTGCTTATTCTTGTAGTAGTCAGTCATGCTGACAATTTTGTTTTTGAGTTTTCCTTGATAATCTTTCTTTGAAGATGTATCTTCTGTTGCTCTAGAAGTTCCAGGCTGGTCTGCTTGTCTTTGCTAGTGGGAATGTCCCA
>NW_006408660.1:2029216-2031197 GCF_000296735.1 Chrysochloris asiatica
GGCTTCCACCCACCCCCAAGTCATCAGCACACAACCCCTCTTCCTCCCTGGGTCCTCTGCCTCCATCTTGGAGATCGCTGCTTCTCTGGGTAGGGTTTCTCTCTCTGCTCTTCTCCCTTCATGGTTCCAGGGACCTCCGCTCCCAGCCTGCAAAGTCAATCACTCCCCTCCTTGCCACGAAATGCCCACTTTTACATTGACAACCTTCACAATCAGTCCTGATAACAATTATTCAACCTTCTATCCCAAGAGACCTATCCGCATTTCCTTTAATCAGTCCTGCCTAGACAGATTGGATACTACTCAATGGAGATTCTACCTTGCTCCACGCTCTCTGGATCTAGGTTCCCTCTTGAAAGCTTGTAAGCCAGTCACTTCTTGCCTTTGTAGCCCCCCCATTTTGGATAGTCAATGTTCAAGTTGCCCATCCCTGTCAACTCTGTGTATGGAGTGGGTGGGAATGATCCCTGCTGCAAAGACTTGTTCCCTCTTTTGAGCTACTGCATTCATAGGTGTAGGTCAAGTTCATCTAATTGTATCCCGTTACTCGTTTTTCCCTCTTCTTTTAGTTGAGCTCTGATCACCCAGTCATTGAGGCTAGGTCAAATGGGTATTATCTGAATGTGTGGGTGCTCTTGTGGATATGCCCTCTCTTCTTATCCGCTGGACACTTCACTCTTCACTCCAGTCCTCCATGGCTATGTCAAAGATTCTGGGCCCAAGAGTCCCCAGGTCTTGCAACACTGCTGGCCAACCAGATCTCCACCTGGGTTCACAGGAGTCTATTGACCATTGTAGGGCTTGGCTTGCAGCCTTATAGCTGTTTTTCCCTCTCTTCCCCTTGTTGGTGGCGAATGTGGTTACCCATCAGAGCGTGTATTCCCATTGAGTCTTAGTCTTGGAAGGGGGTTTACTCTGAGGGGACCTGACCCCTTGTCTTGATGTTTCCTGGGCAGGCAACTTGCTTGTTCTTGTAGTCATTGATGGGTCTGTTTTGTGTTTTTCCTGTCAGTCTTTCTTTTAAGAGGTATCTTCTGTTCTTTTAGCTGCTCCAGGCTGGTCTGCCCATCCTCTGAGGGGGAAATTTCCCACCTCTGAAGATTCTGGATGCTGTTCAGGATGCCACCTGTAGTCTTAAACATAATGCAGAGGCTCCACAGGCAGCCTCCTTCACTGGGCACGTTGTGTCCCCATTTTAGGTATTCCAATCAGTTATAGGCAGAAGACGGACTTACAAGCTTTCTATGGTGATATTTCTGGCTTTTCCTTTCTCTCCCCTTCCAGTGTCTATTTTATAATGTAATGCAAGGAATACCAAAATTCAGTAGACTGCCAAGCATCTTAACATTATTTCCCCACTTTTCCCTATTCCAACCATATCTCATTCCGTGTACCCCCTTGTCCTGTTGTTCCAAGGTTGTATATACATTATTATTTACCTCTGTCCCACTTAATCCATGCGAACCTGCCTAGTTGTTCTCACCTCTGCTTTGTTCTTACATTCCCCTCTCCCCTTGTGTATATTGTCCCCCTTCCCAGCACCCTAACTAACCTGTTTATTCCCTGCCCTGTGCTCTACCTTTCCATCCCTCCCCTCACCGACCCCCCACATCCAGCAATCAGCAAAGAATTCCCCTACCCCTCTTTAGTGTGGGTTCTTTTTCTTAGTCTTTTACAGTAGTGGTCCTATGCAGTATTTCTCTTTTTGTGACTGGCTAATTTCACTCAACATAATGCCCTCAAGGTTCATCCATGTTAACTGGTGGTTTGCAGCTTCCTTGTTATCCTTCAAGGTAGCATAGTATTCCATTGTGTGTACGTACCACAGTTTGTTTATTCTTCAGTTGATGGGCACTTTGGCTAGCTCCATCTCTTTGCTATTGTAAATAGTGCTGCTATGAACATTGATGTGCATATATCTTCTTGTGTTGTGGCTTGTTTTTCTTGTGGGTAAATACCAAGTAGAGGAATTGCTGGATCA
>NW_006408660.1:2042492-2046719 GCF_000296735.1 Chrysochloris asiatica
CTTCTTATTGTTGATTTCTAGTTTTATAGCATTGTGGTCTGAGAAGATGCTCTGTAGAATTTTGATGGTTGTGAATTTATGGAGGCTTGCTTTGTGACCTAACATATGGTCAATTCCAGAAAATGTTCCATGCACACTAGAGAAGAATGTGCATTGTGCCGTTGTTGGATAGAATGCTCTGTATACATCTATGAGGTCAAGTTGGTTGATTGTGTTGTTAACTTCCTCTGTAGCATTGTCAAGTTTCTTTCTGGTTCTGTTCCTTTTCGAGAGTGGTGTGTTAAAATCTCCCACTATAATTGTGGATGTGTCTATTTCTTTCTAAAATTCCCTTAAGGTTTGCTTCATGTATCTTGGTGCTCTTTCATTGGGAGCATATATATTTATTGTTATGTCGTCTTGCTCAATTGACCCTTTGATCATGAGATACTGTTCTTCTTTGTCTCTGATGCTGGCTTTTATCTTAAAGTCTACTTTGTCAAGAGATTAGTGTTGCCACTCATGCTTGTTTATTGTTGCAGTTGGCTTGGTAAATATTTTTCCATCCTTTTACTTTTAGTCTGTTTTTGTCTTTGTGTGTAAGGTGTGTCTCTTGAAAACAGCATATTGATGGATCTTGTTTTCTTATCCATTCTGCTACTCTTTGTCTGTTCACTGGTACATTCAATCCATTGACACTCAATGTAATTATCAATAAGGATTAATTGCTGTCATTCTGTTATTTTTTTGGTGGTGCTGTTCGTTCTTTGGTTCTGCTTTCCTTCTTGTGTTGAACTTGTGTTCTTTGAGTTGTTTCTTGTTGGTTTCTTCCTAGTTTCTACGTTCACTTATTCTGCAAGTGTTAACTTTCTTTGGGGTTACCTGGTAGTCCACTAACTTTTCTCAGCATTAGGATACTCCATTGTAACCTGTAATTTACCTGGCATCCTCACCACCTGGGCTTCTGTTGCTGCATTTGTCCCTTCTTTGACATTGATGTGTTTATGTCCTTCACTTGATCTCTCCACTCCTTTGAGTTTGTTGTTGTAGTCTCGTTCTGTTCTGGATTCTGCTATCTGTTGGCTGTGTTCCAGGTGGTGTTGCCATACCTGTCAATCTCTGTTTGTTGTCTTTCTTGTTGGTTCTCCATCCACAGAACTCCCTCTAGGATGTTTTGAAGTGCTGGGTTGGTTTTGATAAAATCTCTCAGATTCTGTTTATCCTGGAATGTTTTGATCACACCATCGATTTGATTGATAGTTTTGCTGGATAGACGATTCTTGGTTGACAGATTTTTTTCTTGCAGGACTTTGTATATGTCTCCCCATTGCCTTCTTGCCTGCATGGTTTGTTCTGAATAGTCAGCGCTTAATCTAATTTGCTTGCCTTTATAAGTGATATTTCCCTTCTCCCTGGCCGCTTTTAGTATTCTTCCCTTATCTTTGATTTTGGAGAGCTTGATAATTATATGTGTTGGAGACTTTCTTTTGGGGTCTATCCTTCCTGAGGTACGTTGGGCTCCTTAAATGTTTATCTTCTCGTCTTTCAAGATGTTAAGGAAATTTTCTTACAGAAATTCTTCAACTATCTTTCCTGTGGACTTCTCTGATTCTTCTTGTTCCGGAATGCCAATAATTCTTACATTATTCCTCTTCATGTTATCTAGCATGAATCTTAGACTCTCTTCAGATTGCTTTATCCTTTTAGCTTCTTGCTCTTCTACCTTGGCAGTATTGAGAGATTTGTCTTCCAATTCACTAGTTCTGACTTCCATCTCTTCTAGTTTGCTCCTTTCCTCTTTCAGCCTATTGTCCATTTCTGATATCTTATTATTGACCACCTGGACATCTTTTTTCAGGTTTTGAATTGTTTCCAATGCTGTGTCAATTCTATTTGGTTGTTACTGCAATACTTTTCTTACTTACTCCTTATTTGAATTTGTTTCCATATCACTCTTCTGAATTTCCTCTCAAGCATATCCATAACCTTCTCCTCCTCCTCTATAAAGCCTTTGTCTGTCTCCAACTCATTTGCATCAGCTGCTCTCTTCTATTTTTGGACTTTTTCTGATAATGTTTGTTGTTTCTTATTGGTCATGGTTATTATTATTTATTATTAATATGATCAGAAGATAGGCTTCCCTTTTGGTCTGTAATGCGTAGCAGGTGTTGTTAGGTCTTATCTTAGTGGTGGAGTATTTTATGGTGTATGCTTATAACTTGGCAATATGGCTACTAATGCTGCTTCTTTTTAGGTGACATAGGGAGGAAAAGCTCCCACCTCCAGGAAGGATGTGTGATCAAAAGGACCCAAAGCAGAAGTAATAAACACATAGACAAAAATCCCCACTTTGGAACAGAGATGGCAGCTTTGGTCAACTTTTCTGTGCTACACCATCAGTGTGTGTGCAAATAGAAGCCTCCAGCAGGGGTGGGGGTAACCCCTCTTTTTGGCCTTTCCTCTAGCCACTGCTGTATAGGTAGGCAGATATATATCGGGGAGTTAATGGGAGAAAGATCGACCACTGTTTTTGTCTCTGATTGTCAGTTATCTGCATGTGCTCAGTGCCAGTCTTTGGATGGTTGAGACCTGTTCTGTTGGGGTTTTATAGATTGCCTTTGAGTTTGTCCTGCCCAGCGAACTCAGCAGCAGCCCAGCCACGGGTTGCAAGGTTGATAGCTGGAGATTCTAATCTGTTGCTTGAGAGAAAGGCTGTGTGTCCCACCAGAACAATAGCTGGAAGTTCCATGCTGCTACCTGGGAGTAAGGTGGTGTGCTCTGCCCTGCTCAGATACACGGCTTCAGATTTGGGCTGGCGGGTGACGTCAAAAGTCACCACCCTGCTCCCTCTCTCTGTGCTGTGGGTAAACTGTCCTGCCTGATGTACATGCTGAGATCTTAAGCTGGGGCAGGGAGATTTTAGGGGAGAGTTGTGTATCTTCTTGTGGCTCTGTTTGTTTTTGCTAGAAAAGCTGCTTTCTGAACAGGCTGTCTTTAGCTCTGCCCTCTAAACTCTGCATGGGCGGGGTAATCGCAGGAGCGGTCCAGCTGGTCCCGCGGTGAGAGTCTTAAGATGCCTGTATTTTCCTTAGTAGTGTGATTTTTCCAAAAATGCGAGTTCGGGAAATTGAAGTCCTAGATCTTATGATAGGTCAGAAGCTGTGGGTTTGCTGTATGAACTTTGCCTTCATGAGATTCCCCCTTCCTTCTCACTGGAGCCTTCCCTACCGGCTCCCTTGGCTACAGCCCATAACCGGAACTCATTAGGTAGGGGATTCTTGGCTGGCAGTTTTTATTTATTTACAGGGTTTTATATATGTCTCCCCATTGCCTTCTTGCTTGCATGGTTTCTGTTGAAAGATCCGAGCCTAATCTGATTTGCTTGACTTTGTATGTTACACTTCTCTTTTCCATAGCTACTTTCAGGACTCTGTCCTTACCTTTGAGTTTAGAGAGCTTGATTATTGTATGTCTTGGAGATTCTCTTTTAGGGTCTATCCTTTCTGGGGTTCTTTGAACTTCTTGAATGCTTATCTTTGTTTTTCAGGATGTTAGGGAAATTTTCTTCCAGAAGTTCTTAACTATCTCCTCTGTGGACTTGTGTGATTCTTCCTGTTCTGGAATGCCGATAATTCTCAAGTTATTCCTCTTCATGTTGTCCAACATGAATCTTAGGCTTTCTTTAGATTTTTTTTAATCCTTTTATTGTGCTTGCTCTTCTCTTAGTAGTGTTACGAGATTTATTTTCTAGCTCACTAGTTCTGACTTCTATCTCTTCAAGTCTATCCCTTTGCCCTTTCTTTGCCCTTTCAGTGTATTCTTCATTTCTGATAATCTGTTATGAATCGTTTGGACCTCTTTCT
The DNA here is from genome assembly GCF_000296735.1 of Chrysochloris asiatica. Lineage (NCBI taxonomy): Eukaryota > Metazoa > Chordata > Mammalia > Afrosoricida > Chrysochloridae > Chrysochloris > Chrysochloris asiatica. The sequence continues at coordinate 2,046,335 of NW_006408660.1, forward strand.
GTAGTTTTTGGGTGTTTTGTGGGTTTTTTTTGTTTTTTGGTTTTTTTTTTTCAGATAAAGATTACCTTTAATATTTCTCTCTCAGTAGAGTTAATAACTTAGTAAGAGAAATCTAGTGTTTACAATGTAATTTGACCCCAAACAATACATAAAATAGACTAAGTGCCCAAATGTAAGTTGTTGTTAAGTGACTCTGTAAAGAGTTTCCATGGAGCTGCTGAGGGTTTTAGTAGTCACTTTTTTTTCTTTCTTTCTTTCTTTTTTTTTAAGGTTTTTATTGTGGATTGAGTGAAAGTTTACAGGGCACATCATCAGTTTCACATTCAATAATTTATATAACTTGTTTCATTACATTGATTATAATCCCCTCCATATACCATCAGTT
>NW_006408660.1:2047221-2048429 GCF_000296735.1 Chrysochloris asiatica
AAGTATAACAACGAAAGTGACTGGTATTCTAGTTGCTCTTCTGCCTTACCCACTGTTATGGGTTGAATTGTGTCCCCCTAAAATAGGTATTGGAATCCTAATCCCTATACTTGTAGATGTAATCCTATGTGACAAAAGACTTCTTTGTTTTGCTAGTGAGGTCATACTAACATAAACCTAGTCAGTTCTGAGTTATACAATAGCAGAATAGACCAAGAGGATAACACCTATAAGAAGACAGAGGTTATGCAGATTGTCCATAAGCCAAGGACTCCAGACTACCTATAAGGAAGAAGTATGCACTGTCAAGAATCTATTTGAACTTCTTTTAACCTCCAAAACTGTAGGAAAAGTAAATATCTGTCTTTTAAAGTGACCCATTTGTGATATTTATGCTACAGCAGCCCATGGAAACTAGGAAACCCATTTATTTCGTAACTGGCTCAGAACCTGAGCTGAGGAAGAAGTCTGCTTTCTACTAGAACCTCATTACTCTAACAATGTTGTGAAGAGGGATGAAGCCTTTCATGATGTTTTCCTAGGGATTATGATGACATTGAAGAAAAAATACTGAAACTGTCAAAGATTTCATTCTACTTGGATCTATAATAAATGTCCATGGGAGTCACAGTCAAGAAAACAAATGACATACTGCATTGGACAAATCTGCTGCAAAAGATCTCTTTAAAGGTGCTATTTTGAAGACTAAGATGTGCCTGACTCATGACATGGTATTTTCAATAACTTCACATGCATGCAAAAGCTGGACAATAAATAAGGAAGATAAGAATTAATACATTTGAATGATGGCATTGGTGAAGAATATTAAATACACTATGAACCACTAGAGGAGCATGGTGGCTCCATATGATAAGTACTGGATTGAGAACCACAAGGTCCATCCACTCCATGTCCCCCACACTCTAAAACTAAGCTCCCTCTTGAAACCTTGTAAGCCAGTCACTTCGTGCCTTTATTGCTCTCCCCCCGCCCCCATTTTAGATAGCCAATGTCTAAGTTGTCCGTCCCTATCTACCCTGTGCACAGAATGGATAACATTGAAACTTGATTTGAAGACTCTTTCCCTCTCTGTTGGTATTTAGAGTAAATACCGCTCTGAGTATAGGTCAGGTTCATCATGAAGATGTATCTTCTGTCACTGTAGCTGTTCCAGTCTGATGGTCTCACCTCACAAGGTTGTGGATGGG
>NW_006408660.1:2054215-2056912 GCF_000296735.1 Chrysochloris asiatica
CTTTTTGTGTGTGCTTTTTCTTGTCACTTTCTTCAGAGTTTTAATGTTTCCTTCATAGTTTAAAATTGTCCTTTTCTTGATATGTTGTGAAGTATTAATTTTCTTTGAGGTTATCCTATAATAACTTTTTCTAACATTTAAAAGTCATTTATCCTGAAATCTACCTGACCTCCTCACCACCTAGATGTCTGTTCCTATGTTTTTCCCTTATTTTTGATTGTAGTTTTTTATTATTATAGATCTCTCCCAGATCCTCTGGTGTCATTCTTGATATTGCTCTGCTCTGGACTCTTTCATCTCTCAACTGTGAATTCCAGGTGGTATTCCCACATATGTCAATCTCTGGTTGTTGTTTGTTCTTGTTAGTTCTCAATCCAAAGAACTCCCCTCTAGGACGCTTTGAAGCACTGGCTTGGCTTTTACAATGTTTTGATTACACCATCATAGTTGATTGACAACTTTGCTAGGTAAATGATTCTTTGTGTTGTTGTTTTTTTCTTTCAGGGTTTTGTATATGTCTCCCCATTGCCCTTTTGCTTGCATGGATTCTGCTGAGAAATCAGAGTTTAATCTTATTCGCTTGCTTTTTTGGGTAACACTTCTTTTTCCCCCTAGCTGCTCTCAGGATTCTTTCCTTGACTTTGATTTTGGAGAATTCGATTATGATATGTTTTGATGATTTTCTTTTGGTGTATCCTATATGAGGTTTGTTCAGCTCCTTGAATGCTTATCTTCTCATTCTTCAGGAAATTTTCTTTCACCAGCTCTTTGACTATCTCCTCTGTGGTTTTCTGTGATACTTCCTGCTCTGGGACTCCAATCACACATAGGTCACGCCTCTTCATGTTGTCCCATACAAATCTTTAGTCTTTGTTCAGATTTTTGTGAGGGTTTTTTCTGCTTGCTCTTTTATCTTAGCAGTATTGAGAAATTTGCCTTCAACCTTGCTGATTCTGGCTTCCGTCGCTTCAATTCTACTCCTTTGCCTTTTCAGTGTACAGTCCATTTCTGATATTTTAGTATTAATCATCTAAATCTTTTTGCAGGTTTTGAGTTTTTTCCAATGCTATTTCTATCTTATTTGATGGTTACTGTGGCACTTTCTGATTTCTTCCTTATTTTCCTCAATCTTTTTGTGGGACATTTAGATGCATCTCAATATCATTCTCCTGAATTCCTTATGTGGCAATTCCAAAGCCTACACTCATTCCAATAGAAATTCTAAGTCTACCTCCAGCTCATATGTTTGAGCTACTGTCTTGTTTCTGGCCATGAGCAGACATTTTCTAGACATTGTGATGGTGCTATATTTTCAATAATTAGGTGAATGTATGTTGGTATATTCCTAAGCTCTCTGATTGCCTCCTGGTACATGTGATCAGGAGAGATGGCTTCTCTAGTATTAGACTCAGTGGTTTTAGTAGGTGTTGATTCTTTATGCTCTTCTGGTGGATAGCAGATGGCATTGGGTTTGTCCCAGATGTCGGGATTTTATAGGATGGAATTGTAGCTTGGCTGTATGACCACAATTACTGTCTCTTGTTGGGTAAGGCAAGGAGATAAAGAACTCCCACAAGATAAAAGGGGGCCCAAAAACTGGCCTGGACAATAAAAGTCCAAAATTGCAGGAAAAAAAACTCATATTTTGATATGTTTAAGACTTTAACACTCCTTTTTTGGCTTCTTGCCTTCAAAGCTGCCTGACAAATTTCAAAATGTTCCCACTGCACCTTGGAATGTAACTCAAAGCTTTGTTTTTGGCCTTTTTTCTCCTTTCTTGCCTCTCTTATCTCCCTTCAAGTCTGTTTAGGTGTTTCTCCTAGTATAAGAACCAGTCCAGGGCGGGCCAGACCTGTTTTGGGAGATATTCCTGTTGCAAGCTCTTCCCATTGACTCCTTCTACTTATTCAATTCTGCACCCAGCAGTCCTTGCTGTGCAGACACATGCGCGTGCATAGTAGAACCTTCCCTGGGGGTGTTCACTCTCTCATGTATTCCCTTTAGTCCCCAGTGTATAGGTGGACAGACAAAAGATAATAAAAGAATGAAAAATATTTCTGCACCTTATTTCTGATCAGTCAGCTCTCTGTGGTGGGAGTGCTCTCTTGACCTTGTATCTGCTTCTTCCCATTCAAAATGGCTGTACCGGGACTCAATGGCCATTGTAAATCAGGAAATACCTTCTTTCTGGCCTCTGCTCCAAATCACTTGTGGTAAGCTTTCAGTTATACTACATATCCCTTTATATGAAGTTCAGAGTTCTGGGACTATCCTTTTAAACTGTTTTGTCCAGTATTCCATGTTACCACTAGTGGAGGTCTACACAGCCTTCCTCCCTAGTTCACCATCAAGCCCTGCCCCCTGTATTTTATCTGGATAAATCTTTATACCCCAAACTAAACCCACTGCCATCAACTCTGACTCATAGAGATTCTATAAATTGAAGTCAAATTCCTTCCAGCGCAGGAAGTTGTTCACTGAAAGGTTGGTATTTCAAATCCACTAGCTGCTTCGCAGGAGAAGGATGTGGCAGTGTGCTTCTGTACATTGTTACTGTAGTTAGGTGCTGTTGAGGTGGTTCTGACTTATAGAGACCCTGTATAGGATTTCCAACTGTGAAGAGACTGGTGGTTTTGAACTGCTGACCTTGTGGTTAGCAGCCCAGTGTTTATCCTATTGCACCACTAGTGATCCTTA
>NW_006408660.1:2057382-2063726 GCF_000296735.1 Chrysochloris asiatica
GACTTGACGGCACTTAACAACATGCCTAAGTAGATGTTGAACTCTAACGAGAGCATAATTTAATCTTGACTCCCTTCTACCCCAGGGTCTAGCACCTTGCTCTTTCCATATTAGATGTGCAATAGAAATGACAATGAACCAACCACTGAGGAATGTTCTGTTTCCCTAGAAAGAAGACGTGAGGAGGAAGCACATTCGTCTGCACATGGAAGGTGCACTGACAGCCCGGGACAAGGTTGGAGTGCAGGATTTTGTGCTGCTGGATGCATACACCAGCGAATCTGCCTTTGTGGACAATCTTCACAAGCGTTTCAGCGAGAACCTCATATATGTAACTGAATTCATTTCTCAGCCATCTTTCTGGAATCATTCCCTCTCCGTTTTCACAGCTGTGATGCTCTTGAACAATGTCTATCTATTAGATTAACCTTTAAAGGCTGGTGTCATGAAACTGCTATTAAATTCACTTTGACCCTTTGTGTTAGGGACTGTACATTCTAACAGTGACAGATCCAATTTAAACTCATCTAAGCCAACAAAGGATTCCTGGTGTGGCACTGTAGGATCAGCATCTGACTGCCAAACACAAGGTCAGCAGTTGAAACCCACTAGCTGCTCCTTAGAAACCCTATACAGGGTTGGTACAAGTTGGAACCAACTCAATGGCACTTCACAACAAGCCCTTAAAAGGAGCCCCAGTATGGAATCATTGAACATTTAAAAGCCAACTAGAAGATTGGCAGTTTGAACACACCAGCCACTCAACAGGAGAAAAAAACTGGTAATTTGTTCTTAAAGATTACCTATTAAAAAAAAAAACAACACACACACACAAAACCCTGTAGTGTAGTTCTCCTTAGTCACATGAAGTGGCTATGAGTAGAAATTGACTCCACAGCACACAAAAAACAAGCCCACAAAGGGAATCCATTGACTTACATGATTTTTCGGTCAAGGAATAGATTTAGGGTCTCATATCTTGAGGGTTCTTTCACCATCTCTTCATTCCGCTATCCTTTGTGCTGTGGTAGAATTCTGATGCATACTCAATTTCAAATAATCAAGAGACTCATTGAGAGAAAAGGTAGTTTGTGTCAGGGATACCCTGACGCTCACACAGGTAAAGTGAAGTCTCGACTGTGCTGGAGTTATAGCCAAATGTATATGGTAAAGCCAGGAATTTTATGATGGGATATTTTGATTGGTTGCTTGGTAAGATAAGGTAGCATGGGCTACCAGGAAACAGGGCTTTTGCTGTGATTGGTTTGTAAAGTACAAGTGAATTTGGATGTCATGTATCTTGCAGAGGTGATCTCACCCATGGTCACAAGCTGTTTACATGCTAGTATCTTTTTTTTTAAGAACCAATGATAGAACATCTAAAAGGTTGTTTGTTTTTTTCAGTTTCATCCTGCTGCCATAAAAAATCAGATGTACACTCTTCTAGACATAAAAACCATTTTACTAGAGGGTAAATACCACAAAACAGACACAAAATAATCCAGGCAGGATACTGCAATGTTAACAGTTTCAGCGAGAGTGGTGGTGGTTATGTGCTATGGAGTAGGTTCCGACTCAGAGTGACCCTGTACAGGATTTATGAGGCTGCAAATCTTTGTGGGAGCAGAAAGCCTCATCTTTCTCCCACGAAACAGCTGGTAGTTTTGAACTGTTGACCATGCGGTTCACAGCCCGATTCGTAACCACTAAGCTTTATGTAGTGGAACAAATAAACACTTAGGGCTGGCAGAGGGGAATCAGTTACAAGGAGGATTGTTGAAGCACACACCCACAACCTTTTCTTTGCATGAATCTCTAAATTAACATTATTCTTCAACTTAACGGTAATTTCTAATTTTCTGAACTATGTTTGAACAAAACATTTTTGAACATTAGCTACTCTATTAGTTAACATCTGGAGAACAACTGAGGTCACTTCCTGCATGTTGGCCTTTTACTTAAGAAACGAGTCACATTTTTACCTTAATTATAGATCTTATAAAATGTCAGCAAAAAAGAGACGAATGTGGCAGTGGTCTCAGAGGAGAGCAAAAGAGCTTTCGACAGGTTTCTTAAGGGGTTATTTTTCATTTGCGTTTTGAAAGAGATCAAGAATGCTTTTTTAATTTGATAACATACAACTTAATGAATGACTTCAAAGTCTGTAAAAACATCGATTGACCTGTAGTTGAGCTAAAGTGACTTTAGGAAGTGCACCACTTTTTAGGATTTCAGTGGAGGTGGTCATGGTTATTTGTTGTTGTTGTTGTTGATAATGAGAGCTAGTAGAACTGGACTTTATATCAGGAGTGGGGAACCTTTTTTTTGCCAAAATTTTATAACATTTGTGGACCATAAAAAATTAACAACTAAAAAAATAACCTGTATCTGGTCAAACATTTTAACTCACGCCTTATATGATAGCTAGAACAGCTACCTTGGCAGGGCCAGACTATAATGATTTCACTGGCCTAATACAACCCATGGGCCAGGGATTCCCCTCCCCTACTAAATTATGATCTACTAGCAAATAGGACCAAACTAGGATTTGGTAGTGGGATTTTAAACATTAATTTTCATACAGTAAGCACTGGACTGTGAGCTATAAGGTCTGTGGATCAAGCCTGCCAGTTGCTCCATGGAAGAAAGTTGAGGCTTTCTGTTCCCTCAAAGACATACTAACGTCTCAGAAATCCTATACAGGATCTCTATGAATCAGAATAGACTTCACAGTTAAGAGCAACAAAAGATAAAAGGTGTTTAATAATATTTAAGTCATCATGGGGTGGGTGGTCGTTATTAGTGAGAAGTAACAACATTGCTGGATTTAAATAAGCTAAGGGGTGCAACTGTGAGGTTGGCCCAAGACTGGGCAGTGTTTTGTTCTGTTGTGCATAGGGTTGCTATGAGTTGGTACCAACTCAATGGTACCCAACAACAACAACAAGGCGTGTAATCAAATGTTAAGTGCTGTCGATTTGGTTCAGTCTCAAAGCAACCCTGTACAGGGTTTCTGAGGAGCAGATAGTGGGTTTGAAATGCCAACCTTGTGGTTTGCAGTCCAGTGTAGCGCCGCAACAGAAATCATATCAAATACAGGCAACTCATTAAGAATTGTTGAGTTATTATGTGCTGTCTTGGAAAATGTTTGTTCTCATGAGAAGAACCTATACTTGGACCATGAGGCAGTTGTTTGAACAGAAGAAGGGGCCGGTGAATGGTTTAAAATTAGATGTGTCAGTGTTGCTTTCTTTGATCATATTTATTCAAATCATCTAATAAAACTGGATTTATTAGCACAAGTATATGTTCCGGAATACCCATATGAAGAAGAACATGGCACCAGGATTGGAGGAAGACTCACTAACAAGCTCCAATAGGCAGATGATACAACTTGGCTTGCAGAAGGCGAAGAGGACTTAAAATACTTACTGATGAAGATCAAAGACTGCAACTTTCACTATGGGTTGTACCTCAATGTAAAAGAAAACAGACCAATGAATAAATCATGATAAATGGAGAAACGATGTCTAAACTCTCGGTTTTCTTAGATCAACTGTCAACATTCATGGAAACAGTAGTCAAGAAATCAAACACTGCATTAGGCAGATCTGCACTACACCTCTGTAAAGTGTTCAAGAGCAAAGATTGTCAGTTTGACAACTAAGGTGCACATGACTCGAGCCATGATATCTTCAATAACATCATATGAATGTGAAAATTGGGACAGTGAATAAGGAAGACCATAGAAGAATTTGATACATACAAGTTTAAGGTATTGTAGAAAAATATTAAAAGTACTATGGACTACCAGAAGAACAAGCAAATCTTAGAAGAAGCACCTCCAAAATGCTTCTTAGAAGCCAGGTTGGCGAGACTTCATCTCTCATACTTTGGACCTGTTATCAGGAGGGATAATTTGGACATGTTATCTCATACTTTGGACATATTACTGGTCCTTGGAGAAAGACATCATGCTGGTAAAATAGAGGATCAGCAAAAAAGACACCCCCCCCCCCAATGAGATGGATTGATATAATGGCAGCAGCTGTGGCCTCAAGTGTAAACAATTGTGAGGATGGTGCCAGAACCAGGTAGTGTTTTATTCTGTTGTGCATAGGATCACTGAGTCAGAACCAGGTCCACAGCATGACATGCAGGTCTAAGAATGACATGCATATTTTAGTGAATCAATAAAATGGAATAATTCTTAAGGTGAAAGACTTGATGAGGATTAACTAAAAAGGTAGATAAAGTCATACCTAGAAGAAGTTAATTAAAGGAAACTTTAGGTAAAAATCTCTAAATATAATTAATAAAAGGGTCAATGTGTCAGACTGCAAAGCCTTTTAAACTTACAAGGTTGGCTGTTCAGGCTTACCAGCTGCTCTCGGAAACACTACACAGGTCGCTATGGGTCAGAACCAACTCAACAGCACTTAACAACAAAAACAATAAAACTATTGGCCTTGATGATGTTAGATTTAACAAAATTATGATACATAATTTTTGTTGTTGTTTCATAGTAGGCAAATATTGACATACAAATTTTAATTTAAATATTTTTCTTGATTTGAAAACATGTTTTAAGTACATAGAAACCTTAACCAGTGTGCCTAAGAAAAAGAGAATTTATTTTCACACACTGGCCACTAGATGTCAGGCCTATAAAACTTAACCTGACAGCAAATAGCATGCCCCTCAAGCAGAAAAGGAAGGTAGAAAGCAAAAACAACAAATCTCTCAAAAACCGTGTTGACAGTGAGACCTTTGATCTGATTAGTAACTCTGGTTACTGAAATAGTTACGTGAAACTTGTTTTTTCATGTGCTGTTTTTGTTGTTGTTAGGTGCCATCGAGTTATTACCAATTCATAGCGCCCCTATGCCCAACAGAATGAAACACTGCCCAGTCCTGGGCCAACCTCACAATTGTTGCCACACTTGAGCCCACTGATGCTGCCACTTTGCCAATCCGTCTCGCTGGGGGTCTTGCTCTTTTTTTCTGACCCTCCACCTTACCAAACATGATATCCTTCTCCAGTGACTGGTCCCTCCTGACAATATGTCTGAAGGATGAGAGACAAAATCTGACCAGCCTAGTCTCCAAGGAGCATTCTGGCTGTCTTCCTTATTCACTGTCCAACTTTTGCATGCATGTGAGGTTATTGAAAATACCATGGCTTGGGTCAGGTGCACCTTAGTCCTCAAGCTGACATCTTTTGCTCTTCAGTACTTTAAAAAGGTCTTGTGCGGCAGATTTGCCTAATGCAATATGTCATTTGATTTCTTGATTGCTGCTTCCATGAGTGTTGATAATTAATTCAAGAAAAATGAAGTTTTTGACAGCTTCAATCATTTCTCCAATGATAAGAATGTTGTTTATTGGTCCAGTGGTGAGAATTTTTGTTTGCTTTACATTGAGATGCAATCCATACTGCAGGCTATGGTGTTTGATCATCAGTAAGCATTTTAAGTCCTCTTCACTTTTTCAGCAAGCAAGTTAGTATCATCTGCATATCACAGGTTAGTCTTTCTCCAGTCATACAGGTTGAATAAGTATGGTGAAAGAATTCAACCATGTCACACACCTTTCTTAATTTTAAACCATTCAGTGTTCCCATGTTTTGTTCAAACAACTGTCTCTTGGTCTATGTACAGGTTCCTTATGAGCACAAGTGTATGTGTTGTGATCCACACAATCGAAGGCCTTTGCATAGTCAATAAAGCACTTGTAAACATCTTTCTGGTATTCTCTGCTTTCAGCCAAGATCCATCTGACATAAGCAATGATATTCCTCATTCCATGGCCTCTTCTGAATCCGGTTTGAACCTCAGGAAGTTCTCTGTCAATGATGTATGGTTTCAGCCATTTCTGTATTTACTTTGAGTAAAACTTTACTCGCATGGAATATCAAAGAGATTGTCTGATGATTTCTGCATCCATTGAGTTACCTCTCTTAGGACTGGGCACAAATATGGATCTCTTTCAATCATTTGGCCAGATAGTCATCTTCCAAATTACTTGGCATAGATGAGTGATTACTTCCAGTGCTGCCTCACTTTTTTGAAAGATTTCAATTTGTGTTCAATCAGTTCCCGGTGCCTTGTTTTCCAATTCCTTTAATGTACTTTGGACTTCTTCCTTCAGTATGATTGGCTCTTGATCATATGCTATCTCTTGAAATGGTTGAACATCAACCACTTCCTTTTGGAACATGGACTCTGTGTGTTCCTTCCATCTTGTTTTGATGCTTTCTGCATCATTCAATAATTTGCCTAGAGAATCTTTCAAGCCTCGACTTTCGTTATTGAATTTTTTTCTGCAGTTCCTCATTTTGAGAA
>NW_006408660.1:2064706-2073229 GCF_000296735.1 Chrysochloris asiatica
TTGCCAGATTCAAAATGGACAACCCCAGTTGATTTCAGTTCACTAATGCCTAAAGTATCAATGTTGATGTGTTCCATTTCATTTTTGACAATTTCCAAATTTCCTAGAGTCATACTTCATACATCCCATGTTCCAATTATTAACGGATGTTTACAGCTGTTTCTCTTCATTTTGGATTGTGCCCCATCAGCAAATGAAGGTCCCGCAGGTTACTCCCACGGGCTTTACTCCATTCATGTTATCAGGTCAACTCTACTTTGAGGAGGCAGCTCTTCCCCAATTGCATTTTGAATGCCTTCCAACCTGAGGGACCTTAAAAACAAGGATGGTGGGACTTCATCTTGCATACTTTCAACATGTTACCAGGAGGGAAAGAACATCATGCTTGTTAAAGTAGAGGGTCAGAGGAAAAGAGGAAGACCCTCAACAAAATGGGCTGACACAGTGGCAGCAACAATGGGCTCAAACAGAACAATTGTGAGGATGGAGCAGGACCAGTGTTCCATTCTATTGTGCCAAGAGTCACTATGAGTCACAGGCGACTCGAACGGGCCCAACAAAAACAAGATAACATATTCCACCCTGGAAAAATAGGTGTTTATTGGTTAAAGTAATGCAGAATTTTAGTCAAAATGTTGTGTGCTACAACAATTTCAACTCAGTCTGTTTCAACTCATAGCACCCTGTAGGACAAAGTGGAACTGACCCGTAGTGTTTTATAAGCTAAAATGTTTTAGGAGCTGGTCACCAGGTCTTTTTTGTTGTGGAGCTCTGTTACTAAGCTAAACTGACAACCTTTCATTTAACCACTGAGAATGTAATCATTGTGCCCCCTGAGTCTTGTTTTAGTCAAAATACTGCTCTAGTCTCCTTCTGTTTGACTTTGTCTAGTGGATTAGAAACAGCACTTAGAATGTGTTTGCAAATTTGAGTGTAGGCTTCAGTACCTCCAGTATTTGAGACTCTAAAAATGAAAAATGATGACAAGAAACTCAGAATCTGAAAATGCCAAATGTATTTGTTGGTGGCGATTGCCAATGAGTCAATTGCAACTCATGATGATCCCATGTGTGCTGAGTAGAACTGCTCTATAGAGTTTTAAAGCTGTGTTCTTGCAGAAACTGATCACCAAGGCTGTCTTCTAAGGTGCCTTAATAGTTTGTGCCACTCAGAGACAGTTGTATTTAGACTAGAAGCAATCTAACTATTTATGTATAGGATAAGCACTGGACTGAAATGTCAGTTTGAACTGCAAGTTTGGCGGTTCAAACTCACCAGTTACTCTTGGAAACTATACAGGGTTCACTATGAGTTGGAACTGACTCAATGGCACTTTAACAACAACAACAACCTATAAGAGTTGGCACTGTAAGATAAGAACTGGACTGCTAAACACAAGGTCAGTAGTTCAAACCCACCAACTGCTCATTCTGGAGAAAGGCTTTCTTTTCTGCTCCTGTAAGGATTGGACAAATCTGCTGCACAGGAACTTTTTAAAGTACTGAAGAGCAGAGATGTCAGCTTGAAGACTAAGGTGTGCCTGACCCAGGCCATGGTGTTTTCAATAGCCTCATATGGATGCGAAAGCTGGACAGTGAATAAGGAAGATCATAGAAGAATTGATGCCTTTGAGTTGTGGTGTTGGAGGAGAATACTGAAAGTGCCATCGACTGCCAAAAGAACCAATAGATCTGTTTTGGAAAAAGTGCAACCAGAGTGCTCGTTGGAGGCCAGGATGGCTAAACTTCATCTCTCATACTTTGGACATATTGTCCAGAGGAAACAGTCGTTGGAGAAGGATGTCATGCTGGGTAAGGTGGAGGGTCAGAGAAAAAGAGGAAGACCCCTAACGAGATGGATCGGCCAGGTGACATCATTGATGGACTCAAGTGTGGCAGCAGTAGTGAAGTTGGCCCAGGATCGGACATTGTTTCGTTCTGCTGTGCATGGGGTCGTTATGAGTCGGTTCCGACTCGATGGCACTTGACAACAACAACAACAAGGATTTATAGAGTCATTGAGTCAGAATCAACTTGTAAATTTGGTTTTGGTTTGTATACAAGAGCTTGGAGCTTCATTAATCCATTAAGTACATTTGAAAAAGCCTTACACTAGTGACTATATTACAAATGCTGTTCTATATTAAGTTCCACTGAGTTGTTTCTGACCCATAGTGACCCTATTATAGCATTTTCAAGGAGCGACTGATGAGTTTGAACCACCAACTTTGTGGTTCAAACCGATCTTGCAGTTCAGCACATTAGTCCTCAATGCCACACCAGGATTCCATACTAGTAGTAATTGAACAATTTCTGAATATTAATAACAACCTAACATTGAACTCTTTAATAAATTGATGCCAGTGGTAGCAAAATTTGCCAACTCTTTTATATAAAGCAACTTCAAAAATTCATGGAAAAACCTCATCTTCTAATTCCATTTTCCCACAAACTTTTTGAAACCTCCTAAGATGCTCCCCTTGCTTTCACCTTGTGCTCAGACGCCCCTGTGAAACAAATTATAATATTTTACTTACTGCCTTCTTTATAACCATACATTGCAAGTCATATTTTCCATAGATGTTTATTTTGTTCACATATAATCGTTGACGGGAAGATAAATTTCATTTCAGAGGGGGAAGGAGCATCTCTGCTTCACTATCGGTAGCATTTTGATTAAAACCCCACTTCTTGCATTATCAGAACCCCACTCCTTCACCAACTTCATCTCTTTCCTTTTTCTCCTTCCCTCACTGGGCTGCAGCTATGTTGTTGTTGTTGCTAAGTGCCATTCGGTTGGTTCTGAGTCAGAGCAACCTGAGTAGGATTTCCAAGGAGTGGTTGGTGGATTTTGAAACAATGATCTTATTCTACAGCATCACCAATTCAACCGCTCTTGTCCCTTCAGCTTGAAAAGTCCTTTCTGCCTGCCTTTATTCCCAGCTACCTCCTGGTTACAAATCGGGCTGCGAACTACAAGATCAGCAGTTCGAAACTACCAGCTGTTCCACAGGAGAAAGATGAGACTTTCTGCTCCCATAAAGATTTACAGCCTTGGAAACCTTGTACAGGGTCCCTGTGGGTCAGAACCAAATCCAAGGCACATAACCAACCAACCAAGCACCTTTAAATCTCAGAAGGTTCCTTCTTAAAAGATTTCCTAAGCCTAAGTCATTTACTCTCTCCATTGCCCTATCTACACTTTTATTAACACCTTTATTAAGTGCCTCTGATTGTACTTAATATTGATCCCTCCCTTATTTGTCTCTCACTGCATGCAAACGCCATGACAGCAATTGCTCCATCTTTCATATCAGCACTAAGTGGTTACATACAAGGGGCTCTGGTAGCATAGTGGTTACGAGTTGGGCTGCTAACCTCACGGTCAGCAGTTCAAAACTACCAGCAGTTCCGTGGGAGAAAGATGAGGCTTTCTGCTCCTGTAAAGATTTATAGCCTCAGAAACCCTGTACAGGGTCGCTATGGGTCAGAACCGACTTGATGGCACTTAATAAGTGTTTGTTTACATGGTACTTAAAGTAGCCATTTTGCTGGAGTCATTTGCATAGTGGGATTCCTGATTATAGTTTTGGTTCCTTCCTCCAGACATATATTGGGACCCTCCTTGTGTCTGTGAATCCATACCAGGAGCTTGGAATCTACACCATGAAACAGATGGAACTGTATCAAGGGGTCAACTTCTTTGAACTGCCACCACATATGTAAGTAGCATCCATATGGTCAGTGTTAATTAATTGGGTTGGGTCCCCCCCTACAAAATTCACCTAGGTGCCATAGTGGTTAAATGCTTGGCTGCTAACCAAAAATTTTCCAGTTCAAACCCACCAGCTGCTCCATAAGGCAAAGATGGTGATTGTGTGCGTCTGTATAAATTACAGCCTTGGAAACGCCATGGGGCAGGGCTGCTGTGTTCTGAAGGATTCCTATGAGTCAATGGCAATGGCTTTGGGTTTGGGTTTTATGCCAGTGGTTAAAATTCTATTTAGGAATGGGTTGTCTTTGTTACGTTAATGACGCAGGATTAGTGTAAGGTATTCTGTGAGTTAACCTCTTAGAAACTCAAGAGACAAGGACCTGTCTCCAGAGTTGACACTGAGAGAGAGCCTTCTCTTAGAGCCAGTACCCTGAATTCAGCCTTGTTGTTGTTAAGTGCCATTGAGTCGGTTTCAATCCACAGCACCCTTGTATAGGGTTCCCGAGGCTGTAAATCTTTACGGGAGCAGAAAGCCTCACATTTCTCCCATGGAACCTCAGGTAGTATCGAACTGCTGACCTTGAGGTTCGCAGCCCAACTCGTCACCATTACATTACCTAAACTGTCAAAAAAAATAAAAATAGAAATAGAAAATAAATTTCTATTTGTTAAAACCACCTAACTGGTATTTTTATTATATGTAGTAATGCTAGCTAATTGTTGTTGTTCAGTACCATCGAGTCAGTTCTAACCCATAGCAACCCTGTGTAGGGTTTCCAAAGAGCGGCTGGTGCGCTTGAGCCTTGCAGCTCAAACCAACGTTGCAGTCCAGCGCATTAATGAACAGCGACATATTAGGATTCCATTAGCTAACTAAAAGTCATTAACAGAAATATGAGGGGGGCTTCAAAAAGTTCATGGAAATTTTTCTTATCTTTTAATTCTAATTTTGAAGCCCCTCCTATTTTTCTAGTTCTTTCCTTCCTTTCTCTTTTCTTTTCTCCTCACCTCTCCTTCCCATCCATTTATTCACTCTCCCACTTTCTCCTTCCCTCCCTCCCAAATCCTTGTTGCTTCTGCACTGATGTCTTTACCTCCCTTAAACTGCTGCGGTCGGTCATGTAAAGTCTCTTTTTCAAAGCAGCAGGTAACTTGAGCAGTCGACTGTCTAATCTCAATGTTAAAATGGTGATGAGAGGTGAAATTTTGCCTAACTGCTGGGAGACCTAAGAAAGTAGTTAGGAATAGTCTCTTGGCAGTGGGGTGTTAACAGCGCCATCTACTGGTGGCCGCCTATCATGGCCACTGAGGAGTTTGTCCATTGGGAGAAACCGTTGTCCTAGGATACAGATCCTTCAGATGACTAATTTCCTGCTGAGTGTGTAAGTGACTCAGGCTTTGCTGAATTTTCCAGTTCTCCTTAGTTGACTTCTAATATTTATATTCTCTCCTCATTTTCCTTGGTGACTCAACTGTTTCACTTCCACAGCAGTTATAAACCTTCCTGTATTATTACCACCAGTGATTTCAAAAATAACCTGCTTTCAAATTTTACCACATTGCAACTTGGTATAGGATTTCCGAGGAGTGGCTGGTGGATTTGAACTGCCGATGTTGTAGTTAGCAGTTTAGTGCTTCTCCTACAGCACCACACCAGGACTCCTCTATAGTCTTAGTACTGTAAATTTTGATGGAAAGAGAAAATGATATCTTACTGTACTCAATGACTTAATACTTAGGTGTCATTTCCAGTTGCAATGAATAGAATGTCTTGGAGATGTCGCCTAGTATCTGGTTTATTTTTGTAAGTTGATTTTTTTTTTAAGTTGATTAATTTAGAAAAATATTTCCATGACAGCTCAAATACTTCACTTGACTGCTTCTACTATTTGAGATTTTAAGAAGAATTATGGCAGCCAAAAACATAAACAAAACATTTGCCTTTTCTTTTTTATTGTAAATGTAACTTTTTTACATGTAAAGGTCAGTGATACCAGTTATATTAACCATATTGTATAACCATGATTACTATCTATTGTCAAATGTTCTATCCATGCAATTCAGTGACATTAAATTACATTACATTCACCTTCAGCACTTTTCCATTTTCAAGTTTTCCATCACCCCAAACAGAACTCACTACCTCTAAAGCTGTGTTGCTGTTATGTTGTTAGATGGCATCCAGTTCATTTGGGCTCATAGCGACCCCATGTGACTGATTAGAACTGCCCCTACTGAGTAGTCTCGGTTCTAATCTTTATGGGAGCAGACCGCCTCTTCTTTGTCTGACCGAGTTGCTTGGTGCATTTGAACAGTCGACTTTTCAGTTGGTAGCTAAGCACTTAACCATTGCACCACCAACGTTCTTTCTTGAGCCATAACTCTCTCATTTTTCCTCCATTCATTAACTTTTTAAAAACTTTTTATTGTGACTTGAGTGAAGGTTTACAGACATGATCAGCATTCAGTACCTTCTTCAGCAATGGTTACCCTGCTTCCTCCCTGTGGTTCCTATTGGCATTGCCACCCACCTTCCTATCCCTTCTCAGCTTTGTCCTTAGGCATATGTTGCCCTTGTGGTTTTGTGATGATTGACCAGTCCATAATAAGCATACCTTGTTAGTGTCCTTGTCCCCCTCCTATAAGCCCATCTAATACTTGGCTGAAAACTAGGCAATGAGGGTGAGTTCCTTTCCAGATCTGAAGGGTTATTGAAGGTTCCTCCAGTCTCCTTCTGACCAGTAAACCCGGTCTTCTAAAAAAAAAATTATTAAATAACTTTGAATTGTTTCACATTTGCTGCCACTCTATCTGGGATCCTCTAGTATGATCCCTTTCGGGGCACTCGGTAGCCGGGTCCCATCTAGCTCTTTCGGTCCACTCATTAACTTTTGCCTCTGTGCATTTTCCTATTCTAGATATCTCCTATGTGTGGGATCATACAGTAACACTTGTCCTTTTGTGTCTGTATTATTTGAGTTTGGAAGGCTCATGCACTTTGTTCAGTGACAGGATCATTGTGAGAACCGAGACCTCTCTGAGCTCACTGTCTAGATGTAGCTTCCTGGAAGCTGGGCACTTTGTCCTTCTGCTCTGCTGGGCATCAGAGCCGAGGAAAGTAGCCCTTCAGACCAACTTCTTTTTGCCCCACTCCTTTTTGCAGCTATGCCATAGCCGACAACGCTTACCGCATGATGTGCTCGGAGTTAAATAACCACTTTATCCTCATCTCTGGGGAAAGTGGAGCAGGGAAAACAGAGGCCTCTAAGAAGATTCTCCAGTATTTTGCAGTGACCTGCCCAATGACTGAATCTCTGCAGATAGCCCGTGACAGATTACTGCTCTCCAATCCAGTGCTGGAGGTAAGTGTGATTCTGTGGGTTTTGAGGATCATTAGAGAGGAAGTTCCCGGGAGGTGTAAGAAGACTCTTCTGATTGGACAAGTCAGTCAAAATGAGCACACAAAAGGGGAGTCTCATAGTGGCATCCTGGTCAGAGACATGCCCTTTATAATCCAGTGGTCTGGACTCTAATCCTATTGCAGCCACTCACCAACAAGCTCCAGCAAATCATCCCACTTGTCCAAACCTCTTCTCACCACCTGTGGAACAGATCTGCTCATAGCACCTATCTCTTAAGGAGGTTTTTTGGTTTTTTTTGGCTGGATAGTGTACTTTATTGATGGTACGTGACAAGACTAGGTTCACAAAGCCCCTCCCCTTCTCCAGGAGGTCTGGATGGAAACTATGAGGATGGGAGCTGCTCAGTGTGTAGGGGGTAGAGTTGGGATAAGGACTCTCAGAAGCTGAGGGCCTCTCTCTTCCTTTAGTGCTGTTGCTGGTGCTGGTGGTCCAGGGGGCTGTTATTCTTTGGAGGACATGTGGACCATAAGATCCACCACCCTGTTGCTGTAGCCGAATTCATTGTCATACCAGGAAATGAGCTTGACAAAGGTGGTCGTTGAGTCAATGCCAACCACAGCATCAAAGGTGGAAGAGTGGGTGTCACTGTTAAAGTCACAGGAGACGGCCTGGTCTTCATGTAACCCAGGATGCCTTTTAGGGGTCCATCTGATGCCTGCTTCACTACCTTCTTGATGTCATCATATTTGGCAGCTTTCTTCAGGTGGCAGGTCAGGTCCATGAAAAGACACATTGGGAGTGGGGACATGGAAGGCCGTGCCAATGAGTTTCCCATTCAGTTCCAGGATGACCTTGCCCACAGCCTTGGCAGCACCAGTGGATGCAGGGATGATGTTCTGGGCAGCCCCACGGCCATCATGCCAGTTTCCCCGAGGGGCCATCCACAGTCTTCTGGGTGGCAGTGATGGCACGAACTGTGGTCAGGAGTCCCTCCACGATGCCAAGGATGACCTTGGCCAGGGGGGCCAAATAGTTGGTGGTGCCGGAGGCATTGCTAACAATCTTGAGGGAGTTGTCATACTTCTCGTGATTTATGCCCATCATAAACATGGGGCATCAGCAGAAGGGGCAGAGATGATTACCCTTTTGGCACCACCCTTCAAGTGAGCCCCAGCCTTCTCCAAGGTTGTGAAGACACCGGTGGGCTCTACAACATATTCAGCACCAGCATCACCCACTTGATGTTGGCAGGATCTCGCTCCTAGAAGATAGAGATGGGCTTCCCATTGATGATAAGCTTTCCGATCTCAGCCTTGACAGTGCCATTGAACTTGCCATGAAATCATACTGGGTGAAATCATACTGGAGCATGTAGACCATGTAGTTGAGGTGAATGAAGGGGTCGTTGATGGCAACAACCTCCACTTTGCCAGAGTTAACAGCAGCC
>NW_006408660.1:2074074-2075809 GCF_000296735.1 Chrysochloris asiatica
CTGACCTTAAGGTTCGCAGCCCGATTCGTAACCACTACGCTACCAGAGCTCCTATCTCAATTTCATCCCTTGTTCCCCTTTCTTCTTTCCCACAATAAACATGGTATTTGGAGTAAGGAATTTAACAAGCATGGTAAGTTTAAATGACAATGAATAACTATTTGGTTCAGTCAACCCTGCTCTCTCTATTTTGTATCTCAAGGCTTTTGGAAATGCCAAAACGCTCCGGAATGACAACTCTAGCAGATTTGGAAAATACATGGACATACAGTTTGACTTTAAGGTACACCGATTTTCCCAATACTGGTGCATGGGGACCTGTAAATTTGCCAGTGACAAAAACCCAACTCCAAGTACTTTAAGGGACAAAGCGGGGTGGGGGTGGGGTCTTTTTGAATCAAGCAGTTGAACAATCAAAGGTTAA
The DNA here is from genome assembly GCF_000296735.1 of Chrysochloris asiatica. Taxonomy (NCBI): domain Eukaryota; kingdom Metazoa; phylum Chordata; class Mammalia; order Afrosoricida; family Chrysochloridae; genus Chrysochloris; species Chrysochloris asiatica. The sequence goes on from NW_006408660.1 coordinate 2,074,499, forward strand.
CACTAGTTTTTAGAGAAGACCGATCAAAACCACAGTGAGATGCCTGTTTATGCCCTCTGTGGGTGGGTTGTTGGCTGTCTTCCCATTGGCCCCCAACTCAGCGACCCCATGCATAGTTGAACAATATGCTCTCCACTCCTGCACTTCTTCCATGATCAGTTGCAGATTGGACAGTGTTCCATTGTGATCCATGGGCTTGTCATTGGCTTGGTTTACAGAAGCCAATGAAATGTTACCAGGCCTCTCTTCGTAGCCTGCCGTGGTCTGGACGCTCCAGTGAAACTTGTTTCACATCATAGCAACACATAAGCCATTAGTGACACAGATGGTGGCTGGCTGATCATGAAATGCATTAGATAGGAATCAAACTCAGGCCTCCCACATGGAAGGCAAGAATTCTGAACCCCAATGACTCTTACACCATCTGGGTGGGCAAAAGTTAAGAAGTCCGATAATACTACGAGTTGACAAAGATGTGGATCACTAAGAACTTTTACATAATGTTGACAGGGTGTAAATTGGTATAACCCCTTTGGAAAACAGTATCCTATCTTAACAGAGCTGAAGTCATACAGATTTCTACAAACATGAACCAGAAGCATGCCCACCACCGAGAAACAGCATTCCTCATGATAATGAAAGGAGTGGGAACCCTAAACACATATGGAAAGGACTGAATGTCCATTAACAGAGTAATTGTTAGTGCCATTAAGTCAATTCTGACTCATAGTGACCCTGTATGGGGCTTCCAATAAGTGCGTTTGAACCACCAAACTTGTGATTAGCAGTCGAGTGCTTGATCCTACATTGCCACATCAGGACTCCTTCAGCAGGATGTTGTTGTTAAGTGCCACTGAGTAGCTTCTGACCTATAGCAACCCTGCTTAGGGTTTCCGAGGAATGGCTGGGTGAGCTTGAACTGCCAACTTTGCAGATCAAACTGATGTTACAGACCAGCACATTAACCCACAGTGCCACACCAGGGCTCCTACAACAGGATTATTGTTGTTGTTGTGATGTGCCGTGGAGTCAGTTCTGACTCATAGCAACCCGTACAGGGTTTCCGAGGCTATAAATCTTTACGGGAGCAGAAAGCCTCATCTTTCTCCCACAGAACAGCTGGTAGTTTTGAACTGCTGACCTTGAGATTTGCAGCCCAATTAGTAACCACTACACTACCAGAGCTCCTTCCTGCAACAGGATAGTGGCTAGCTAATAGCTAGTAGCAAGACCAGATGAGCCACAGCTACACATAACATTGGACTGTGTTATGAATTAAATTGTGCCCCCACATACAGACAAAAAAATTAT
>NW_006408660.1:2076849-2078317 GCF_000296735.1 Chrysochloris asiatica
CCAGGATCGGACATTGTTTCGTTCTGCTGTGAATGGGGTCGCTATGAATCGGTTCTGACTCGATGACACCTGACAACGTAAGTGGGAAAGGAGCTCTGGTAGCGTAGTGGTTACGAATCAGGCTGCGAACCACAAGGTCAGCAGTTTGAAGCTACCAGCTGCTCCTGTAAAGATTTACAGCCTCGGAAACCCTACACAGGGTTGCTATGAGTCGGAACCGACTCCACGGCACATAACCACCATGTAAGTGGGAAGAGGAGGCACATTTCTCAAAGACACACAATTCCAAGTTGTAAAGTGACACTCTGGAGAACAGCCATTAGATAAGCACCAATATTGACAACCACAACTTAATGCTTATCCTTCGGGTGGACTTGAAAAGATACACAGTAGCTGTGAGTTAGAATCGAATTGACGGCAATAGTTGGATCTGCAAATTTTAAAACTTTAAAAATAGAAGTCTAACACACCTACTGAAAAGTTCACAAATCATAAAAGAATAGCTCAATGAATTTTCACATGCTTCCACCTGTGAAATCACCACTCAGATCAAGATAAATATCATTCTAGAACCCAGAAGGCTCTCCTGCTCCTTCCTGGTGTATCCTCCTCAAAAGTGGATGCTGTTCTCATCTCTGTAATCATACATTGGCTTTGCTGGTTCTTACTGGATGTTTCTATTTGGGGTTATTCCAAATAGTGCTCTGAACATGCATATGTCTTTCAGGAGATATAAGCATACATTTATGTCAAATACAGACTTAGAAATGAATTGCTAGGCTCTTCCCATCAATGCGCTGATAATTATGGAGGGTTCCAGTTGCTCCACATCCTTGCCAACATTTGATACTGTCAGTCCATTTAGTTTCAGACATTCTGGTGGTATATAGTAGTTTTTCATTGTGATTTTAAATTTGTAGCTCCCTGGTAATTGATGAAACTGTGCCTATTAGCCAGTTAATGATCCTTTTATATGTAGGTCTTTTGTCAATTTCTAATCAAGTCTCTTTTTGCATTATTGATCTGCAATAATTCAACACATGTTCTGGAGTACAAATCCTTTATTGGAAATAATTAAGACAGTGTGAAATTGACACAAGGATAAACAAGTCAATGGACCAGAATAGAGCCCAGGAAGACCTCCACATATGTTCACCTGATTTATGACAAGAATACCACTTTAATTCAGTAGAGATAAATGGTGCTGATCGTTTGGATACCCATATAAAAAGACCTTTGATTCATACCTCACTCCATAAGTAATAATTAATTTATGATGGATTATAATCCTAAATGTGAAAAGCAAAAAAAAGTTATGCAAAGATCTTTGTTAGAATCCTGAAAGTATCAATCATAGTAGATTCATAGCTTGGACTTCATTAAAACTTAAGAAACTTTTAATCAAAAGGCACCAGTATGAGAGTGTCTCACCAGTATGAGAGTGTCTCACCAGTATGAGAGTGTCTCA
>NW_006408660.1:2079692-2088949 GCF_000296735.1 Chrysochloris asiatica
ATACCATTGATCAGCTCTTATATATATAGATTTCCGCCCCTCCCCCTTTTGGGGTGGGTTCTTTTTCTTAGTCTTTTACAATAATGGTCTTATGCAGTATTTCTCCTTTTGTGACTGACTAATTTCACTCAGCATAATGTCCTCAAGGTTCATCCATGTTATGCAATGGCTTGCAGCTTTCTTGTTGTTCTTCAAGGTAGCATAGTATTCCATTGTGTGCATGTACCACAGTTTGTTTATCCATTTTTCAATTGATGGGCACTTTGGCTGTCTCAATGTCACTTAACAACTAACCTAAAGGTTGACATTTTGGACTCACCCAGTGGTGCCGAGGAAGAAATGCCTGGTGATCTACTTCTGTAAAGATGATCGCCTAGAAAATCCTACAGAACACAGTTCTACTTTGTAACACATGGAGTTGCCATAAGTCAGAATTGATTCAACAGCAATGGGTTTGTGCTTGTTTATCATTCATTTCCTATGTTGTTGTTGTGAAGTGCCATTGAGTAGGTTCTGACCCATAGTGACCCTGTAAAGGGTTTCTGAGGAGCAGCTGGTTATAGGCTCCTTCTAACCCTTGATAGTCATTCATCTTCTTGGGAAATGCCTGCTGTTTTCATCCTTGTAGATTTTCTTCATCTAGGTTACGTCCCAGTGGCTTTGGAAATGGTTCAAGGGATTTGCCAGTACTATTTCCATCCACTTTATGATCCTTCCATAACTTAGGCCACCTTTGTAATTTTGCAATGAAAAACTCTACAGAGCTCAGTTTTGCTCGGACACACATGGGATCACCGTGAGTTAGAACAGACTCCAAGAACTCTTATTTACATGGCATAACACATTTAATTTCCCTGTGCAACAAACTCCCTGCCATCAACTAAATTCCAACTCATTGGTCGCTCTAGGACAGAATAGAGGCTCTAAGACTGTAATTCTTCATAAGAGTAGACAGCCTCACTTTTTTCCCAAGGAATGGCTGTGGGTTTGAACTGCCAACCCTGAGGTTAGCACCCCAGTGTTCAACCTACTGTACCACCTGTGCAATAAGGAAAACTTTGTTTTATTTTAGCCATTACTATCAATTTCACTTACATTTGTTTTAAAAGTGATTCATATGTACTCAGGATTTAAAAATTCAATCATTACTAAAAGAATTAAAGAAAAGTACCAGTTTTCCTCTTTTTTCCTACTTTATATGAACTGACTCTTTACAAAACCAATAAGGAAATATTTTAAGATAAAAAATAACACAGATAACCAGGGAACTAAGACCACCCTAAGGAAATCTGGTAGCGTAGTGATTATGAGTCAGACTGCTAACCTGTGAGCAGTTCAAAACTATCAGCTGTTCCATAGAAGAAAGATGAGGCTTTCTGCTCCTATAAAGATTTACAGCTTCAGAAACCCTATGCAGGGATGCTATGAGTCCGAACTAACTCCAAAGCAACCAATACCACCAGGACCAACCTAGACCAAAAGAGCCTAATAAAATAATACTCCGAATCTTTTCCCCTTCATTTGCAACGCTGGTTAAACTGCTCCTTGGTTAGAAGCCAACTTCCAGAGTTAGTGGGAAAAAGTCGTAACAAACCCTGCCGGTGATCACTTCCGTATACTGTTTGTCTGAGTGGTTAGCAATAAGCTAACAGTTGGAAGAAAAGTCTAGTGGTCCATTTCTGTACAGCCTTCAGACAAGAAAACCCAGTGGAACAATTATCTGTAATACATCATAGGGTCATCAAGAGAAACTGATAACCAACTTTTTTTTAATTTCCTTTGAGTGAGACTTCCCTTCCACTTAATTCTGTGGTGATGTTTTTGTTTATTTTTATTCTGCTGCAAAGTTCGTGCTGATTGTTGCTAAGTGAGCCAAGACTGGCATTTCACTGCTTGTTTCAGCAGATGTTTATTGGGAAAAAAAGTTTGTATTAACAAAGGGCAAGAAAAACTATTTTTTTTAAACCTACCAAAGGTAATGCATAACTTTTAAAGTTTTCCTAGAGCAACAACAAAACAAACAGTTGATACCTCCTCAGTCCGATCCTGAATCATGGCGACTCCATGCATTGTGTCAGATTTTCATGACCAGGATCTTTTGGAAGCAGATGGCCAGACCTTTCTTTAGAGGGGCCTCAGGCTGGGTTCAAACCTCCAACCTTTCAGCAAAAATTTTTGTACCACTTAGAACTCCTTTTCCAGAGCAGAGATTAAAAAAAAAAATCAAATTCCCAAATGATTTTGGGGAAAAACAGTTGTTGGCAAATCATCATGTACTTACTAGTCAGTAGAACTTATTTCTTTGCAATTCCGAATATTATAATACTAGCTTTTGCATCCTTGTAGAGAAAACCATCCTGATTGAGCATGCATATACACCTGACTGTCCTTGTAAAAATGCCATTAAGTGACTCAGTTATGTGCCAACAGGGGCAGTGTGCCAAAGAACTGTCCATCAATGACAAGAATGACTGGAAAACGGTTTCCAACGCCTTTGCTGTCATTGACTTTACTGATGAAGACCTTGAGGTACGGGTCACAGAGGCATGACTGCCAATTCAGTCTGGGATGGAGAAAACCATCTTTGTTTCTCAGTGTTTGCATAGAAGGGCTGCCAGGTGCAGGACCTAAAAAAATGCAGAGCACCCAGTTACATCTGAATTTCAGATAAGCAATGACCTATCAATGGCTGATTTTTAGTGTGTAGGTATATTGCTATGAGGTGGAACCAACTCAATGGCACTTAAAAACATATCCCAAATATTGCATGGGACAAGCTTAGACTGGGAAAAAAAAAAAAAAAAAAAAGCCATTGCTTATCTGAAAATCAAATGTCTTGTATATTTGATCTGGCAGTCCTAAGTTTCCCAATGTTGTGAGCAAGTAGGAAATGACATTTCTTCTTTCTTTTAATTAAGCTCAATCTCAAAGATTTCCATCCCAGAAAATTGCAAGATTTTCTTTTCTTTTTTTTTTTTTTTTTAAGTTTGTTTTGGAACAAAACGAAACAAATTGTAGCTTTATAAATATTTTTTATTGTAAAATTTATATAACATTTGTTGTTGTTAAGTGCCATCAAATCAGTTCCAACTCATAGCAACCTTATATACTAGAGAAGTTTCCAAGCAGCAGCTGGTGAGTTTGAACTGCCAACTTTGTGGTTCTCAGTTGAGTGCTGATCCTACTGTCACACCAAGAGTCCATATGTAACATGGGGGTAGAATAATTAGGAAAAGCATAGTAGTAATGGGTTGCAAAGCATGATGAATGTAATCAATACCACTGAATTGTACCTATAAAAATTGTTGAACTGGGAAATGCTGTTATACATACATACATACATACATACATACACACAAACATATAATCACAAAATGTGTGTTTTGGGAGGAGCATGGTGGCTCTGTAGGGTAATCACTGGACTTCAAACCACAAGGTAAGCAGTCCTAGCCTATCTGCTGCTCCTGCAAAAATTCAAGCCTCGGAGACCCTACCCAGAGTCATTGTGAGTCAGAACTGATTAATGGCCCTTAACCATATGTATGTGTATGTATAAAATTTCACAACATTTTCCATTTTAACCTTTTTTAATTATAGTCGCCATGTTGTGCAACCATTACCAACATCTGTTTCCAGATACTTTGTTTTAATCTCAAACTTTTAAGCAGTATCAATATGCTTGTTTTCACATCTTTTGTCTTATTTATCATTTTGATTGTTAAACAATGAATCTTTCAAGGGCCAGAAGATAGTTTGTTTCCACTTCATTTATCCAAAGCTTCACTACCTGTCAGTTTGAGGAACTCTGGTGGCTCACGTGTTGCTGTGATGCTGGAAGCTATGCTACTGATTTCAAACATCAGCAGGATCACCCATGGAGTTTCAAAATTAAATTGCTTATCAGTGGTGAAAAGTGGGAAAGATGTAAAAATTAGAGTGCTGTGTGCTGGAGGTTGAGTGAGGCTCCTCCATCCTCTGTTGGGATGCTTTCTCCCACTTCCATTAATATTTAAAGTGAACAAGAAGACCAATTTCTGGGCAAGAAAGAGGCCTGGTTTCTGGGCACTCAGGCTTGGAATTAAGCTGAGGGGGCAGGTTTCCCTTGGGGATGGATCTTCGTTAAAGATGGGTATCAATTAGCCCCCATCTTCTCTCCCTGTCCTGGTCCTCTGCCCCTCACTGCTTTCCACGTTCCTAGAATCTCTTTGGAATTATTGCCAGTGTTCTCCACCTGGGGAACATTCATTTTAAAGAAGACAACCAAGGCTGTGCCACCATCCCAGACACACACGAGATCAAATGGATTGCAAAGGTGATGGTCTGACCCTAGCAGAGGCAGCAGTGGGGGAGGTGAGGGCAGGAGGTTGCTGGGATCTCAGCTAGTCAATATGTTCTCTCTGTGGATGCTAGTTAAGAGGCTTAAAGAGCCATGGGGACAGAAGAGGGCAATACTAGTTGGTGGAAAGAGCAAATGTAGTCTGTTTTGCACTAAAGCTAAATGATAACTCTGAGCCTAGAACCCCCCCCCCCCCCCCGCATAAATTCTTTATAAATTAGCAAGTGAAACTGGATTACTGACTCTCATTCCGGTTTCCTTTTATTCAGCTCCTGGGGGTTCTCCCATCCGTCCTTCTGGATGCTCTCACCCACAGAAAAATTGAAGCTAAAACTGAAGAGGTAAAAATGGGTCTGCTGGAACTACGTCTGCTCTCCTTACCACGTCTGCCTCCAGTGGATGGCAGGAGGGTGGAGCCCTAGGGGATGCCAAACCCTGAATCCAGTAGGCCTGCTTGATCCAGGTCCTGCCAGGGTCTCCTGCTTCAACCCCACAGCCAACATGTGCTCCCCATTCCTCATACTCATCATGCCTTCCCTGCCCTGAGGCTTGTACATGCTGTTCACCTCTTCCCAGAACATGCTTCCCAGCTGGCTCCTCGTCCTCCATTTCCCAGGTATAACTTTTTCAAGCACCATCTGTATCTCCTTATAGTTCTTGTCATTTTCAACTTGAAACTCTTCTTGTGTAATTCTTCAAATATCTGCATACCCTCACTGAACTGTAAGCCCCCCAAAGCAGGGACTGTTGGTCTTGATCACAGCTGCATCTCAGCAGTCTAGTACAGTGCTTGGGATATAAGAAATAGGTACTGCATGAACAAATGTAGGCAGGCGAACCATCTCCTCTCCAGTGTGCATCCTTTGCTACTGGTACCAGTTGTCAAGTTGATTCCAACTCATGGTGGCCTCGTGTGTGTCACAGTAGAATGCACTCCATAAGGTTGTCAATGGCTGATTTTGGGGGTGGGGGAGTAGATTTCCAAAGCTTTCCTCCAAGGTACCTCTGAGAGGACCGGAAGTACCAGCCTCTCAGTCAGCAGCCAAGCTTGTTCATCATTCACATCACCCAGGTAAATCTATGGTTTGTGGTAGTCATCATTAAAGTCTAGTTTGAAGACTTAGGGAGTATTTTAGTTATCTAATGTTACTATAACAAATACCAAAAGTGGATGGCTTTAACAAACTGAGATATATTCTTATAGTTTGGGAAGCTGGAAGTCTGAATTCAGGATGCCAGTTTTAGGGGAAGGCTTTCTTTCTTTGTGAGCTCTGGGTCCTTGTTTCCTTTCAAAATCTTTGGGTCTGGAAACTCTTGGGGCTCTCCATGTGTCTTGGCATCAGTCTTTCTCTAGGTCTAGGAGCTTCTCAGCACAGGGATACTAGATCCAAAAGTTACATCCCACTCCCGGATCTTCTTTCTTGATGGTAGTGACGTCCCTCTCATCTCTGCTTGCTTGTTTAATCTCTTTTATATTTCAAAAGATACTAACTCTAGATAGATCTTAATCCTATAGATTGTATCTGCCTGATTAACGAATCTGCCACTAATCCTATCTCATGACCATCATAGATGTTAGAATTTACACCGCATAGCAAAAAGGCATCAGATAACAAATGGAGAACAGGTACATAACACTGAGAACCAGGACCTAACCAAGTTGGCATAGATGATTGTGTTCATAACATGGGGGTTTTGAAATTCACATCTGTGATAACACACCTGGTTGTACTTCTCAGATGATCTGCCCACTAACACTAGACCTCTCCATCTACGCCCGAGATGCCATGGCAAAGGCTGTATATGGACGAACATTTACTTGGCTGGTCAACAAAATCAATTCCTCCTTAGTGAACAAGGTTAGTCAAAGCATTTTGGATGACTTGCTCTTACGAACATTGTAACATTTCATAATCAACACGAGAATTTACTGTAAGCTCCTTGTGGGCAGGCACAGTGCCTCTTCACCTTTGCATTCCAGTGTCCAATAGGGTCATAAAAAATGCAGGCTGAATGATTCAACAGTATCTCCCCGGTATGTAAATGAGTGTCTATGTCTTCACCCCCAAGTTATTGGCTTCCTTTCACCAAACCAAGGTCCATTAAAAAAAAAAGCCAAGTGCCATGTAGAGCCTCTTTGCTTTACATATTGCATGTGCCCAGTCCCATGTTGTTGTTAGGTGCTACCAAGTTGGTTCTGATTCATCACAGCCCAATCCTGCGCCGTTCTTATAACCATTCCTATAAGGCCAGTATTACAGCTACTGTGTCAAATCATTTCACTGAAACTCTTTTTTTCCCCCACTGACCTTATGCTTTACCAAGCATGATGTCCTTCTCCAGGGATTATTCTTTCCTGATGACATGTCCAAAGCATGTGAGCTGAAGTCTAACCACACTTGTTTCTAAAAAGCAGTCTACCTGTACTTCTTCCACATGGATTTGTCCATACTTTTGGCAATCTATGATATGTTCAGTTTTCTTTGCCAGTACCATAATTCAAAGCTACCAATTATTCTTTGATCTTTCTTACTTATTGTCCAGCTTCACAGGCACATGACAGAATTGAAAATGTCATGGCACTCCTTAGTCCTCAAAGTGACGTCTTTGCTTTTTAACACAAAGAATTTTTTGGTAGGTCTGCTAGCAATAGATAAAATAAAACCTTTTATGAGTAGTAGGTGAGACTTTAAAAGCTCTTGAATATAGTCATCTAAGGTGCAATTATTGGTCTCTCCCTCTCTGGAAGAAAGAAAAGTGCTGAAAATTGAAGCCACGTGGAAACAATTAGTCCAATGGACTAATGGACCACACGAATAATCAGTCTCCACGACCCTGAGACCAGAACCACAACCCTGAGACCAGAACTATATGGTGCCTGGCTACCAAGAGCATCTAGTCTGAAAAGGATCACCTTAGAAGGTCTTGGATAGATTGGAAGGAACTGTGGAACAAAACTCAATTGTAAAGAAGATCAGACTGTACTGGTCAGATTGAGAGTAGAGGATCCCTAAGACTATAGCTCTTGGTCACCCTTCAACTCTAGAACAGAACCCGTCCCTGTATCTCAATTTTCAGTCAATCAATAGGTACACTGGGGGCAACAACACTAGAGAAGTACACACACATAGAATTGCCCACCATTTGAGATCAAAAGGATAGCATTTACCTAAGGACAAAATTCAAAAGGCTTGGAAAAGAAGGATGGACTGGAAATAGGAAGCACAGAGAGGAAGAAGGATATATGATGTTACATGGAGGGGACTGCAGTCATTGAGATGAAACGAAGTGTATAATTTGTTGAATATGAAACTGATCTGCTCTGTAAATCTTGATTCATTTCATAATAAAAAAAAATTTTTTTTCAATAAATCAGTTTAGTTACAGTAAGACCTGCAAATGTTAGAAACCTGTATAAGGTAGAAACCTGTCAGAGAAGAAAGACTCAAATATTTTCCACTAAACGAAGGATAGAGAAGATTACTGACAAGACAGATTACACAGACAAGCTGCCTAGATCCTCTACAACAAAGGCATGAGAAACCAAATGAAACAAAGATGATAAACCTGGAGCCCTGAGCTCAGAAGAAAGGATCAAGAAGTGAATTGAAAAGTGACTAGAAGAAACTAAATGAAAATGGTGAACAAAGAGAATAGAAACAATGGATTGTCTGCTGGCCTGATGCAGTGAAGCCATTTTGAATTTTGCCAAGTAGTGTTCCAGTCCTGGCAGCAGCTGGCACCGATCCCTCAGGACCACACCAGTGCCTACACTTGTAGCTTTGACCAGAAAGGTGGTGCTGTCTTCCCTTATTGTCCACACCCTCCCAGTGACCAGAGTGTGACCAGACCCACTACTACCAACCTGGTGCCTGGAATACCCATACTCTGCAGTGTTATCTATAGCTTGAATGATCCACGCAGTCAAAAGCCTTTACATAGTCAATAAAGCACAAGTAGACATCTGTCTGGTGTCCTCTGCTTTCAGCCAAGATCCATGTGAAGTTAGCAATGATATCCATCATTTTATATCCTTGTAAGAATCTGATTTGAATTTCTGGCACTTCCCTATTTTTAAATTACCTGCAATGAAACTTTACTTGCATGTGATATTAATATTGTTCAATGATTTCCTCATTCTGCTGGGTCACCTCTATTTGGAATGAGCACAAATACGGATCTCTTCCAACTGGTTGGCTAGGTAGCTGTCTTCCAAATTTCTTGTCATAGATGAGTGAGTGCCTCTGGTGCTTTATTAGTTTATTGAAAGATTTCCGTTTGTACTATATCAATTACTGGTGACTTGTTCTTCCCCAATACCTTCAGTGCTGCTCAAACTTCTTCATTTTGTACCATTGGTTCTTGATCATATGCTACTTCTTGAAACAGTCTAACATTGACCATCTCTTTTGGTACAATGACTCTGTATATATCTTACATCTGCTTACGATTTCTGCATTATTCAATATTTTGCCCATTGTTGTTAAGTGCCATTGAGTCAGTTCTGACCCATAGCAACCCTGTACAGGGTTTCCAAGGAGTGACTGGTGAGCTTGAACTTCAACCTTGTGGGTTCAAATCAACTATGCATTCTAGTACATTAATCCACAGTGCCACACCATTTTGCCCATAGAATCCTTCAGAGTTGCAAGTCGAGGTTTGAATATTTTCCCCTCAGTTCTTCCAGCTTGAGAAATACTTTACATGTTCTTCCCTTTTGGTTTTCAACTCCAGTTGCAAGTGGACTTTGTCTACTTGGGTTGCCATTTGTTTTCTTTTTAGCTCTTTTACTTATTTCTTTGATTTGCTTTAGCATCTCTGTGCTGGAAAGCAAGTTTCAGTCTCTTCTGAAATCTATTTTGGTCTTTCCTTTCACCATACTTATACAATCTATATGCTGAGTAAATAATCTGAATGCTAC
>NW_006408660.1:2089424-2090736 GCF_000296735.1 Chrysochloris asiatica
GTACACATACAAAACGAAAATATGTTTATTTGGATGTCCTAAGGGCCTATTCTGCAAGTCAGCCTCCTGCCCGCAGACACACAACCTTACTTAGTCCATGGGCCTAGAGTCCGCAGCTGCTCTGTCTCTCCATGCCATCGCCTCTGCCACCGTCTCTGCTGTTACTACTTTTCTAAGTAGAACCTCACATTCCACTCATGCTCTTCCTTCTTGATGGTCCAGGAACTGTCTGTTCCTGAAATGGAAGATTAACTACTCCCTCCTTTTAGTTATATAACTTCTACAATTACAGTTGTGACCTTCACAATTATGCTAACCATTACTCACAATTGAATCATAAAATCCTGTCAGCATCTTGCCCCATCCCCTTTAACCAGCTCCATCTGGAGAAGAGGAAAACTATTCAGTGGGGATCCTACCTTACCCTCCTCATTCTGAAACTAAAAACTGAAATTAAAAACACTGCTGAAAGCTTGTAAGTCAGCCACTTTGTGCCCTTATGCCCCCCCATTTTTGATAGCCAGTGTCTAGTTTGCCCATCCCTATCAACCTAGGGCACTGAGGAAACAAGCTTCGTCCTTGGTACGAAGAATCCTTCCATTCTGTTTGGAATTTTGAGCAACTGCATCCATAAGCAAAGGTCCAGTTCATCAAATTGTAACAATTTACACATGCTCACAGTATCAAGCACCTTTGTCTTCATCTGATTGACTTATGGTCAGCTAGACAGCCAAGCTAGGTCAAATGGGTACTAGCTGCAAGTTTGGAAGTTCACACATACCTCTCTGCACTTCAGACCAACTGACCACTTAAGTCTGAGCTCCCAGTGGCTAGGTCAGTGCCCATAGGCTAGGGAGTTCATGCATCTCCCTTAACTTCAGACTAGCCAGTCTTTCTCTTCTCTTTCTCTTCTCAAGGTCAATGGAACATGGCCAAACTTAGTCCATGTAGCAACTTCATTGCTACGTTTCCCCCACTTCCACTCAGGAGTAGACCAGGGTGGTCATCAATGAGCATGTAGATGACTAGAGGGTTGTTTTTAAGTTTCAGTCTTAGAAATGGGTTTTCCCTGATGGGCTGACTTTTCTTGCCTTGATGCCTCCAAGGTTACCAGCTTGCTTGATATTTCTAACAGCCAAACAACCGCTTCATTTCTGCAGGTTTTTCTTTTAATAAGATTCTTCTGTGCTCCCAGCAGTTCTGGGTTGATCTGCATGTCCTTTTTCAAATGGAAATGTAGTAACTCAGAAGGTTCTTGGTAGGGCTCCGGACTCCACCTAAGACCCCACATTATATAAAGGCTTATCAAGAA
>NW_006408660.1:2092805-2093462 GCF_000296735.1 Chrysochloris asiatica
CTGAGATCTCTTTCCTTTCCATAGAAACTTCATGATCATTTTTTCCATCTCTTTAAAGCATGTTGTTGGAATCTGGGTTGAGATGCATTGCATATGTAGATTTCTTTGGGTGATACTGATACTTTCACAATGCTAACTCTTCCTATCTATGACCATGGTATATTCTTCCATTTTTGTTCATCTCTTTTGGTTTCTTTATAGTAGTGTTTTATAGTTTTCTTTGGCTTTTGTTTCTCTGGTTAGCTTTATTCCTAAGTATTTCATCCTTTGGATAGCTTTTGTAAATGGTATTGCTTTCCTAATTTCTCTTCAGAGCTAATTTTATTAGCATAGAGGAATCCCACTGACTTTCATATATGGATTTTGTACCCTGCTATTGTGCTGAATCTCCCAATGAATTTCAATAATTTTCTTGCTGAGTCTTGAGGATTTTCTATATGTATCATCATATCATCTGCAAATAGAATTTTACTTCTCTGACTATTTGGATGCCTTTAACTTCACTATCCTGCCTTACAGCTGTGGCTAAAACTTCCAACACGATATTGAAAAGGATTTGTATTTCCCCTATTGAATTGTTGTTAGGTGCCATCGAGTCAGTACCAACTCATAGTGACCCTATGCACAACAGAACAAAACACTGTCTGATCCTGGGCC
>NW_006408660.1:2094542-2144147 GCF_000296735.1 Chrysochloris asiatica
TTACCTTTAGTAAAACTTTACTCACATGGCATATCAAAGATATTGTCCAATGATTTCCGCATTCCGTTGGGTCACCTCTCTTTGGAATGGGCACAAATATAGATCTCTTCCAATCAGTTGGCCAGATAGTTGTCTTCCAAATTTCTTGGCATAGATTAGTGAGTGCCTCCAGTGTCACCTCACTTTCGTGAAAGATTTCAGTTTTCATTCCATCAATTCCTAGTGCTTTGTTCTTTGCCAAGTCCTTCAATGTCTGTACTTCTTTCTTCAGTATCATTGGCTCTGGATCATATGCTACCTCTTGAAACGTCTGAACATCAACCATTTCCTTTTGGTACAGAGACTCTGTGTATTCCTTCCATCTTCTTTTGATGCTTTCTGCATCATTCAATAATTTATCCAAAGAATCCTTCAATAACGAAAATCTAGGCTAGAATTATCAATTTTTTTTTTTTTTTTTTTTTTGGTAAATTCAAGCCCCTATTGAATAGGAGGGGTAGTAAAGGGCATCCTTGTCTTACTCATATTCACATATGGAATAGTTTCAGTTTCTCTCGATTGAGAGGTGCTGGCTGTTGGTTTTGTATGGATGGTCTTAATTATGTTGAGGAATTTCCCTTCAATTCCTACTTTGTTGAGTGTTTTTTTTATCTAGAATGGGTGTTGGATTTTGTCACATGCATTTCTGCATCTATCAATATGATCATGTGATTCTTTTTTTTTTTAATTTATATTGTAGATTACATTGATTGTTTCTGTAATATTGAAACATCCTTGCATCCCTGGTATGAAACTCACTTAATCATGATGTATTATGTTTTTATTGTGTTGTTGAATTCCATTGGCTATGATTTTGTTGAGAATTTTTGCATCCATGTTCATCAGGGAATACTGTTGTATAATTTTCTCTCTTAGTGATGTCTTTCCCTGGTTTTGGTATAAGGCTTATGCTCACTTCATGAAATGTGTTAGAACGTTTTCCATCCATTGCTATATAGTAAAATTGCTGTCAACTTTTATCTGAATGTTGGGTAAAATTCACCAGTAATATGATATGAGCCTGGACTTTTTTTAGTTGAGATTTTTTTGATAACCTGATAAATTTCTAATATCATTACAGGTTTTTTCAAGTTTTCTGCTTCACTCTGTATTAGTTTAGGTGGTTATGTGTTTTGTTTGACTGTTTGTTTAATATATCCATTTCCTCTAGATATTCAAATTTTGCTGGAGTACAACTAACTCTTCTTAGTATTCTGTGATTATACTTTTTATCTCAGTTCGTTCTGTTGTGACATCACCCATATTTTTTATGTGTGTTATTTGTGTCTTCTCCCTCCTCTCTTTTGTTAAATCTGCCAATGGTTTGTCAATTTTAATAATCCTTTCAAATAACCAGTCTCTTGTCTTGCTTATTCTTTCTATTGTTTTTCTGTTTTTTATTTCATTTATTTCTGCTCTAATCTTTATTTCTTGTGACTGTAGGCTAACTTTACTGGCCTTTTTCTAACTGTTGGAGATGTTATATTAATGTGTTGATTTGGGCTATAAATTGCCCTTTCAGCACTGCTTTTACTGTATCTCATAGGTTTTGGTATGTTGTATTTTAATTTTCATTGGTTTCTAGGAAAATTTTAAATTTCATTTTTCACCCCCTACTACCCAGTAGCTTCTAAGCAGGGTGTTTTCCATTTTGATTTTCTATGTATTTGATCTTATTTCCTTGATTTTCCTATTGCTGATTTCTAATTTTATAGCATTGTGATCCGAGAAGATAACTTTGTAATATTTTATTTTTAAATTTATTGACTTGTTTTGTGGCCTAACACATGGTCTATTCTGGAGACTGTTCCATGTGCACTAGGGAAGACTGTGTATTATGCTGTTGTTGGATTGAATGTTCTGTACAAATCTAAGAGGTCAAGTTGATTGTTCAGTTCTTCTGTGTCTTTGTTGAGTTTCTGGCTGTTCAGTCCTTTTTCAAAAGTGGTGGATTAAAATATCTCACTAATTGCAGAGTTCTGTATTTCTTTAAGTTTTATTAGGGTTTTATTTATGTATTTTGAGGCTTTTGGGGGAGCATAGATACTTATTATGGTTATGTCCTCTTGTTCAATTGACCCTTTAATCATGAAATAATGTCTGTCTTTTATGACGGTTTATGCCTTAAAGTTTATTTTATCAGAGACTGATATTGTCACCCCTGCTCATTTTTTATTGCAATTAGCTTGATATATTTTTTACATCCTTTAATTTTTAACCTGTTGTATGTAAGGTGTGTCTCTCATAGACAGAATTTTTTTTTTTTTTATGGGTAGAATTTTGAAGGTTCCTGTTTTCTTATCCATTGTGCTACTCTGTGTCTCTTGACTGGTGCATTTAATCCATTGACTTTCAGTGTAATTATCGATAGGTATGGATTGATTGCAGTAATTTTTTAAAATTTTGGGGGGTTTTAAAATTTTTGTGTGTGTGAATTGATTGTTTACATGGAAGAACATCAGTTTTACACTCATTGTTTCACTGTGAAGAAAACAGTCTCCTTCATGCATCATCAGTAAGCAGTATTTTTGCTTCTATTCCCTCTGTTGTATTTTTTTTTGGTGGGGGGAGGAGGATGTACACAAAAACACTCAGGTATATATATTCATTTATAACAACCAAAGGGCACATTCTGATTGCAGTCATTTTACTGTTGGTTTTTCGTGTGTGGTGCTGCGGCTTTCTTGGTTCTGCATGCTTTCCTGTGCTGAGTCAGGTTTTTGTGTGTGCTTTTTCATGTCAAATTATGCGTTGTTTTAATGTTTCAAAAATCTTCTTGGATTTTCCATTGCTTGAGTTGCTATTAAAACCCTGTGAAGGTATATTAAGTTTCTTTAGGGTTACTCTGTACATCATTAATTTCTTCTTCATTTTAAAACTGTTATATCCTAAAATGTAACTGACCTCCTCACCACCTAGAACTGTACAACTATACTTTCCCCTCCTTTTACTTTGTAGTTGTTCTGATGGTAGTCTGACATCCCAGATACCATATTTTCAGTCTGGTATTTTTATTCTGTTCTGGACCCTTCCATATCTGGACTGATTTCTAGGTGGTATTGCCATCCCTTTAGTATATTTTGGGGCATTAGCTTGGCTTTTACATAGTTCTTTAATTTTTGTTTATCCTGAAATGTTTTAATTTTGCCAGCATATTGGATGGGTATATGATTCTGGGTTGGCAGTTTTTTTCTTTCAGACTTTTGTATGTTTCCTCATTGCCTTCTTGACTACATGGTTTCTGCTGAAATATCAGAGTTTAATCTTGTTGGTTTTCCTTTGTAGGTAACACTTTGTTTTTCCCCTATCTGTTTTCAAGATTCTTTCCTTATCTTTGATTTTGGAAAGTTTGATTATGATACATGTCTTGGTGATTTTCTTTTGGGATCTGTCCTGCCTGGGGTTCGTTCTGCTTCTTGAATGCCGATCTTGTTGTCTTTCATGATGTTAGGGAAACATTCTTTCAGCAGCTCTTCCACGATCTTCTCTGTGGTTTTCTTTGTCTTTTCCTGTTCTAGAATTCCAGTTGTTCATTGGTTATTCCTTTTCGTGTTCTCCCACATGAATCTTAGGGTTTCTTCAGATTTTTTCATTCTTTTTTCTGATTGTTCTTCTATCTTGCTACTATTAGGAAATTTAACTTCAGGCTTGCTAATTCTGGCTTCCACTGATCCAATTCTACTCCTTTGCCCTCTGTATTGTCCATTTCTGATACTTTAATACTGATCATCTGTACCTCTGGAGGTTTTGTATTGTCTCCAGGACTGTATGTATTTTGTTCAATTGTTCCTGCAGCACTTTTCTGAATTCTTCCTTGTTTTCCTCTACCTTTTTGTGAAACCTTTGGTTGTACCACAATATCATTCCACTGAATTATTTTTCAGGTAGCTCTAGTGCCTTTTCTACCTCAAAATCATTTTCTGGCTCTTCCTCTTGGTCATTTGTCTGTGCTACTCTCTCTTGTTTCTGGGTATGAACAGAAATGTTCTTCGGCTTTTTAGGCATTGTGATATTGTTAAATTTGTATTAACTTGATGAATGTATGCTAGTGTCTTCTTAGACACTCACCAACAACCTCCTGGTAGGTGTGATCAGCATATGGGCTTCTCTGTTCACTGTTCATACAGTTTAATTCAGAGTGGTTTTAGCAGATGTTGATTGCTGTATAGCAGCTGATATTGGCTCTTGCCCAGTTGATAGGGCTGTAGAGGGAACAACTGTAGCTTAGCCTTGGCCACAGTTGCTGTCTTCTGTTGTGTGATGTAAAAGAAGGAAAACAAAGAAACAACAACAACAAAATGCAGCCATTACAGTGAATAAAGAAAAACAAAACCTGTAAATCTATAGTTTCTCTGCCAATAGGTGGTGTGCTCCACCATCTACTGGCTTCTTGCCTTTACAGTCACCTAGGAAAGTTCATATTGGTCACACTACACCCAGAAGGCCCACACAGATCTCCTGCCTCCTTTCCATCCTCCCCACACTGTCCCCACATGTCCCCACCTCTTTTTTCTTTCCTCCCAAAGGAATAATAGCCAATCATGTTTGCAGGTCCTGTCCATTCCATGAGAGAGGATTATCAAGGCCAGTATAAGAAGGCAGGGACAATTTGAGAAGCCACCTTAGAATTCTGCCTACCACAATATCTGCTTACTAAACAAAACTCAAGGTTACCCCAAATTCTGATAAAATTGTCTATAAATAACTGCTTTTTATTTATTTATTTTTAAGTTTTTATTGTGAACTGAGTGATAATTTACATGGGAGAACATCGGCTTTACACCATCATTTCATTGCAATGAATACAATCTCCTGTGTGCATCATCATTCAACAGTATCTGCTTCCATTTGCTATGTTTTTTTGTTTTGGGGATTATTTGGTGGGGGGAGTGGGGAGATATACATAGAAACAGGAATATATAATAATTTAAACAACCAAAGGGGCACATTCTGCAAGCCTGCCTCCTAGCCGCCAGAACCCAGGCCCTCTCTTTCCATGACTCCAGAGTCCTTAGCTGCTCTCTCTCCTTGTCTTCATCTCTGCCTCCATCTCTGATGTTGCTGCTTCTCTGGATAGGGTCCTGCATTCCACTTGGGCTCTTTTCCCTTGATGGTCCCAGAGTCCTCTGTTTCTGGACTTTAAGATGAACTACTCCCCTGTTTTTGTTACAAAACTTCTACCTTTACCGTTGTAACAGTCACAATTAGTCATGATAACAGTTACTCACTATTGAATCATCAGAATCTTATCCCCATCTCTTTTCACTGGATCCATCTAGACAAGATGAAAACTATTGAGTGGGGCCTCTACCTTTCCCCATGTGTCCCCCTCTCTTAGTAAGAGCCAATCCAGGCTGGCCAGTGTCAACCTTGTAGATTTGGAGCATATCCTACCCTAGTGGGTGATTGTATATCACTCCTCCCTGGGGCTTACAACTTATAAATGACTCTGACTGCCTGGAAAGTGGAAGATTTCTCCTGGGGTTGTACACTACAAAGGGCAAAACACAGCTGTGTCCAGTGGCGGCTGGCTGGATCATCAGTCCATGGTATTTTCAATAGCCTCGTATATATGTGAAAGTTGGACAATGAATAAGGAAGACCGTAGAAGAATTGATGTAGAAGTAATGGTGTTGGAGAAGAATATTAAAAGTACCACAGATGGCTATAAGAATAAATCTGTGGTGGAAGATGTACAGCCAGAATACTCCTTACAAGCCAGGATGTACAGACTTCATCTCTCATACTTTGGACATGTTGTCAGGAGGGACCAGTCCCTGGAGAAAGGACATCATGCTTGATAAAGTGGAGGGTCAGAAAAATAGAGGAAGACCCCCTCCCCCAATGAAATGGATTGGCACAGTGGCATCAGCAATTGGTTTAAGTGTAACAATTATGAGTCTGACACAGGACCTATTGTACATAGGGTCACTATGAGTTGGAAGTGACTCAAATGGCACCCAACAACAACATGGTAATTCTGGGTTCAACTCTAGAAGAGTCACAGGGTTTGGAGAGTCACTGAGTCGAAGATTTCATGAATGTGGTATGTCTTATGTTGATTAGGATTTCACCAAGAAAACAGTGATTGGGTTGCTGGATATCTATGGGTTTGAAGTCTTCGATAAAAATGGGTGAGTTTTGTCATTAAATTCTTGTCCCTCTTTAGGGTTTTAGTTGAGATCAAAGACTGCTCTAATGTTATAATAATTGATTTTCCCATCCCCAGAAATTGTCTAATTTTATAGCCCCTGTCTCACAGACTGTTCTAGAAGTGAAATAGCCAATGCAAACATCTTTAGCTTGATGCAAGATCATGAATTATTTGACTGTTAAGGACTGTGTCTTTTCTTGACTAAAAAGCATCCTTAAAAATACAATTTTTTTCATAGCTTTCATTATTTAAATCTTTTACATCTCTAGTTTTGAACAATTCTGTATAAATTACTGCAATGAAAAACTTCAGCAACTTTTAATAGAGAGAACCCTAAAGGCGGAACAGGCAGAATATGAAATGGAAGGTATAGAGGTAAACATTTTGGTGTTTCCCCCTCAATTGATTTCTTAATCTAATGAAAAGATTATCATGGGAACTATTAATTCTTTCTCTGCTTATTTCCTGGGAAATTGTTTTGATTTTCAGAAAGTCATCTTTTTTAAATGCTGGATATAGAAATCAGATTTTTAAAAACATTTTTGATAATCAATATGTGTTTCTCTTTGTCATTCTAGTGGGAGCCAATACAATATTTCAACAACAAGATCATTTGTGATTTGGTAGAAGAGAGACACAGAGGCATCATTTCCATTCTGGTGAGAAAGAGAATATTGACTTTGAGTTGATGCATTTGGTGTTAAAGGAGCTCTGGTAGCATAGTGGTCAGCAGTTTGAAACTACCAGCTGTTCCATGGCAGAAAGATGAGACTTTCTGCTCCCATAAAGATTTACAGCCTTTAAAACCCTGTACAGGGTTGCTATGAGTCGGAACTGACTCCACGGCACATAACAACAACAACAACATATGGTGTTTACAACATACACAAGAACTCTTCCCTGGCTGAGAGAGTTCAGAGTGGAGACCACTCGATTACTGAAGGGCACAAATTGAGCTTTTATTTTTTTTTGCTCTACTCTTGCTTGGAGCTTCAGGTTGAGCTGATGGCACACCTTGCATGGCACAAACAGTTAATGTGCTCGGTTGCTAGCTGGAAGGTTGGTGATTTGGGTCCAATGAGAGACACCTCAGAAGAAAGGCCTGGCAATCAACTTCTGAAAAATTAGTCATTGAAAGCCCTATGGACTTTCAATGTGACCCATGTGAGGTTGCCATGAGTCACAATTAGCTGTATAGCAACTGGTTGGCTTTCTTTTTATTTAAACTCTCTGACCTACATTATAGTCAATGAGCCGTGGCAAGAGGACACCGTAGAGGTGAAGGATTTTGTTCTGTCCTTCATCTGGGGGAAGGTGAGCTACAGCTCTGAAGATGCACAGAAAGAGGCAGCTCTCTCCTCCTTAGCATGGAACTGAGAGCAGACAGAAGACAGGAAGGTTTTATAAAGAACATGGATGGATGCTGAGTCAAGGGTCCTTAACGTAGACACTGTTTTGAAGTAGTGTGGCATCTGAGAAGAGGGGTGTTCTCAAACCCAAAATTGTTTCAAGTCAAACATCATTTTGTAAGATATATATTCTAAAGACAAAGAAGAAAAATCAAAACATAATGTTTGCCTCTTTTGTTTGGGATCAA
The DNA here is from genome assembly GCF_000296735.1 of Chrysochloris asiatica. Classification (NCBI taxonomy): domain Eukaryota; kingdom Metazoa; phylum Chordata; class Mammalia; order Afrosoricida; family Chrysochloridae; genus Chrysochloris; species Chrysochloris asiatica. Next base: position 2,102,333 of record NW_006408660.1, read on the forward strand.
CTGCGTGACTATTGACACACTTTGAAAAAAATAAAACAGGAATGCCCTCGTCCACTGACAGCTGTGTCAGCCCAACATTCTAAAGCACATGGGTTGAATCTTAGCTCCCTAGCTCTGCTGTAATAAAAATATCATAAGTAGATGGCTCTAAAGAACAGAAATTTATCATCTTGTAATTCCCAAGGCTAACAGTCCAAATTCAGGGCACCAGCTCTAAGCGGAGAAAGTCCTTCTTTGTCTCTTTTCAGCTTGGAATTGTTGCTGTTGTTAAGTACTGTGGAGTCGGTTCTGACTCATCGTGACCCTGTTTAGGGTTTCCAAGGCTGTAAATCTTATCAGGAAACAAAAGCCTCATCTTTCTCCTGTGGAACTCCAACCTTGTGGTCCATAGTCCAGTGCTTACCCTACAGAGTCACCATGTCACCTTGAAATGTTGTTAAGTGCTTTCAAGTCTGTTCCGACTCATGATGACCCTGAATAGGGTTTCTGAGGAGCGACTGATGAGTTTGAGCTGCCGATCTTATGGCTCAAATAAACCTTGCGGTTCAGTGCATTATCCCGCAGCACCACACCAGGACTTGGAATTGCTTCCGGAAATCCTCAGCATTCCTAGGCTTGTATAGGCGTCTATCTTTATTGTCTTTCTCTTCCCCCTGTGTGTGTCTCTGTCTATTCCGATCCTTTTGTAACTTAGAAATGCTTAGTTTTAATATCCATCCTACATCATGTGGCTCGGTAACATAACAAAAGAAAGCCTCCTTGTCCAAACAGGTATTTGTTGTTGTTACTGTTAGTGCCACTGAGTTGGTTCCAGCTCATAGTGACCCTGTAAACCGTTTCTGAGGAGCAGCTGGTGAGCTTGAACCACTGATTTTACAGTTCAAACACACCTTGCAGACCAGTGTTACCACACCAGGATTCCAAAAACCCTGTAAGTCAATTCCAACTCACAGCGACCCTGTATAGGATTTCCTTTTGGTTAGCAGTCAAGTGCTTATCCTACAGTGCCACACCAGAATGCCATATAGATTATCAAACTCATATTTTAAAATACATTAGTAATTGTTGTTAAGTGCCATTGAGTTGGTTCCGACTCATAGCGACTCTATATAGGATTTCCTAGACTTCACATCTTCTTGGGAGCAGAAAGCCTCATCTTTCTCCTGAGGAGCGGCAGGCAGTCTCAAACCATGGACCTTGTGGGTGCTTATCATATGGAACGATATTTTAGTAATAGCACTATGAAAAAGCATTTGACTGTGGATCTTAACAAATCACGGATTACATTTAAAAAACAATGGGAATTTCTGAACATTTCATTGTTCTCATGCAGAACCAGCAAATAGATACCGTTGTTGGAATAAAACAAGGGGAGATTGTGTGACTTAAATCAGGAAAGGTAGGTGCCCAAGTAGTAGCCTTACTTATTTAGTCTGTATGCTGAGCAAATAATTTGAGAAGTTGAACTATATGAAGAAGGACACTCCCTCAGAATTGGAGGAAGGCTCATTAACAGCTTTGAATATACAGATGATACAACTTGCTTGCTGAAAGAAAGCAATCAGTTCTTGATGCACTTACTAATGAAGATCAAAGATTACAGCCTTAATGTAAAGAAAACAAAAACCCTCACAACTGGGTCAATAAACAACATTGTGATAAATGGAGAAGACTGATGTTTTGAAGACTATGGTTTTAAACTTAGATTCACAATCAGTGCCAATGAAGCAGCAGTCAGGAAATCAAATGATGTAGTACATTGGAAAGATCTGCTGCAAAAGACCTCTTTAAAGTGTTAAAGAGCAAAGATGTCACTTTGCGTGCGGACTGGGTGAACCTGACCCACTATGGTATTTTCCATGGCTTCATATGCACGTGAAAGCTGAGCAGTGACTAGGGAAGCTCAAAGAAGAGATGATGCATTTGAATTATGGTGTTGGTAAAGAACATCAAACATATCATAGACTGCCAAAAGAACCAACAAATCTGTCTTGAAACAAGTACAGTTAGAATGCTTCTTAGAAGTGAGGAAGGCAAGACATCATTTGATATACTCTGGACATGTTATTAGGAGATACCTGTCCCTGGAGAAGGATATCATACTTGCTAACGTAAAGAGGTCAAAGGATAAGAAGACCCCTCAATGAGATGGATTGACTCAGTGGCTGCAAAACCAGGCTCATAACATAGGGGAGATTGTACGGAATGGTGCGGGACAGAGCAGTACTTCATTCTGTCATACATCGGGTTACTGAATCCGAACACACTGATGGCACCTAACAACAACAGCTTGTTTCTATCTGGCTTTCCGTAGATGAACTCCTCCATAAAAATTGTCTCAGCACACCGAACTCTAATGGCTTTTTGTTTTTTCAATAAAAGCGACAGATGATTCAGCGTCAGTTTTTAAGATGGTCAGTTAAATATAATCACTATGAGGACCAACAATAGGAAATTGACAGGCACAGTATGTTCGTTTCCTAGAGCTAACAAAATACTACAAAAGGGACTTTAAGGAATCAGACTCTTATTGTCTCTGAGTCCTGGAGGCCAGGAGCACAAATTCAGGACATTAGTAGAGTCATGTTTTCTGTAGATTTTAGCAGAAGACCTTCCTTATCTCTTCCAGCCTTTTGTAGCACAAGGTGTTTCTTGGCATTCCTTGTCCGGTAGATGTAGCTTCCCATGGCCATCTTCCCTCTATGTGTCTCTGTGTCTTGGTTTCTCTGATCTTTTGATAAGGATGGCACTCAGATGAAATTAGGATTCACCCTACATAGGATACAACCTTGCTTGCTGAAAGTGAAGAGGACTTAAAACATTTACTGATGAAGATCAAAGAGCATAGCCTTTGGTATGGATTACATCTCAATGTAAAGAAAACAAAAATCCTCATCACTGGACCAATAAACAACATTCTTATCAACAGAGAAAAGATTGAAGTTGTCAAGGACTTCATTCTTCTTGGATCAACTATCAACACTCACGGAAGCAGCAGTCAAGAAATTAAATGACGTATTGCATTAGGCAAATCTGCTGCACAAGACATTTTTAAAGTGAAGAACAAATATGTCAGCTTGAGAACTAAGGTGTGCCTGACCCAAGCCATGGTATTTTCAATAATCTCATAGCCATGCGAAAGCTTGACAGTGAATAAGGAAGACCTTAGAAGAATTGATGCATTTGAGTTATAGTATTGGAGGAGAATATTGAAAGTGCCATGGGCTGCCAAAAGAACCAACAGATCTGTGTTGGACGAAGTGCAGCCAGAGTGTTCCTTGGAGGCCAGGATGGCCAAACTCCATCTCTCATACTTGGGACATATTATCAGGTGGGACCAGTCACTGGAGAAAGATACCATTATCATGTTTGATGATGATCAGAAAAAGAAAAAGAGAAAGATCCTCAGCGAGATGGATTGGCAAAGTGGCAGCATCAAAGGGCTCAAGCGTGGCAACAATTGTGAGATTGGCCCAGGATCAGGCAGTATTTCGTTCTGTTGTACATAGGGTCGCTATGAGTTCTTACTGACTCTATGGCACCTAACAACAACAACAACAACAACAACTACTACTACTCCTCCAGTATGACTGCATGTTAACTTGTAACTGATAATATCCTCAAAGATTCTGCCTCCAAATAAAGTTGTCTTCACAGGTTCTAGGGGTTTAGATGTCAATGTATCTTTTAAGGCAATATCAGTCAATTCATAACACAGTCTGAAAAACAAATACAGCTTGAGACCCTACTGGTTTTATAGCTTTATTTTTTTTTTTCTTTCTTTCTATGAAGCCTTTGCTCCTAGTACAATACAAAGAGGTGGATACACAGTAGTGTTGTGCATGATGACTAGTTAAGAGAAAATGAAGCTGAGCGTTTAGGTAAATTGGTCACAGAAGCTGTGGAACATGATTGGGAGATTCTGGAAAGACAATGCTCAGACAGATCGGCAACTTTTCAAGGGATTTCCAGTTGTTTTGTTTCCATAGTTCCATTGTTGAATATGGGAAGCTGAGAACATGTGACAGATAAGTCACCCCCCTTCATGCCACCTGCCCTAATCTGAGACAACAGTATTTTTGTTGGTGGTGTGCCTCTGAATGGGTTCTAACTCATAGCAATTCTGTATAGGATTTATAAGAGCGGCTGGTGGGTTTGAACTGCAGACTTGGCAGTTCGCAATCCAGTGCTCATCCCACAGTGCCACACCAGGGTTAAAAGAGCATTTTTAGTCCACTGCATTCTGCCACAAGGAACTCTGGTGGCACTGTAGGATAAGCACTGCACTGCTAACTGCAAGGTTGGCAGTTCAAATCTACCAGCCACTCCTCAGAAGAAAGATGAGACTCTTTACTCGCGTTGGTCTAGACTAGATGGCAGTGAGAGTTTTGAGACATTCTGCCATAGCTGTTGAAAACATTTAAACTTGGAATGGACGGAATATGATTTTCTTTCTTTGAGGCTTCTCTTTTTTCTTCTGAAGGATGAAGAATGTATTCGGCCTGGGCCTGCTACAGACTTGAGTTTCCTGGAGAAATTGGAAGAGAAAGTGGGCAAGCATGCACACTTCCAAACGTACGTACTTCATTAGACAGGCTGTGGCACAATCATTGTGTATTTCCTTTCTCTGGTACGTAGGCAGTCCTGCCTAAGAATACTGTATACATAGAAACATCATTAAGATAACTAACTCATTCCTGGTATGGCGCTGTGGGCTAATGCATCAGACTGCAAAGTTGTTTGAACTACAAGGTCAATGGCTCAAGTTCACCAGCTGCTCTTTGGAAGCCCAGTGCAGGGTCACTATGGGTCAGAATCAACTCGACGGCACTTGACAACAACTAACAGATGAGGGTGCTTCAAAAAGTTCATGGAAAAATTATATTATCTTTCAATTCCTTTTTTTCCTCAGATTTTTTGAAGCCCCTTAGTATATGAATAGCTTTTGTCAATAGATAGCAAATTCAAATGAATTTCAACTAAAATGTTTTAAAAAGCTTTTTTCATCCTGCTTTATTCAATGATTTTGGATGTTCCCAAATGCCAGAAAATAGTCATTTTTAAAAATTCAGGTGTAAAACACATGTAAAATACATACAGTAATGTGTTGGAGCTGGACCACCCTTCAGGCTTGGAAATGAACTCACTCCATGCTTCAGTGATTAGCCAAGCAATAGATATGTTAGGTATATAGAAGGGACAACTGTCATAGTGAGGCACACACACCATATAGAATGGTCAACTATTTGAGATTAAAAATCACCATTTACCTAAAGACAGAATTCAGAAAGATGGGGGCCGTGTGAGGAATTAGAAACAAAAGTCACAAGGAGGAAGTAGGACAAGTGATGTTAAAACACACGCTGTTACTCATGGAAAGAGAAAGGCTGTGTGCTGGCAGTCAGGTGTTGGTCACCAGGAGGCAGGCTTGTAGAATGAGCCCTTTGGTTGTTTAAATTCTGATACATTCCTGAGTGTTTTTGTGTACATCTCCCCAAATCCCCCCCAAAAAAAGAAAAACAGAGGGAAGGGAAGCAAATACTGTTGAATAATGATGTGCCGAGGAGATTGTTACTATTGCAATGAAATGATGGTATAAAGCTATCACTCAGTTCACCGTAAAGTTAATTAATTAAAAAACAAACACATGTTGCTATTGTTAAGTGCTGTCAAGTTGGTTCCGACTCATAGCAACCCCATATAGAGTTACCAAGGAGTGACTAGTGAGTTTAAACTGCCAACCTTTCATTTCAAACCGACCTAGTGGTCCAGTGCTTATCCTACAACATCACACCAGTACTCCTTAAAGACATGATTTCCAGTCCCAACTCACCTACTTCCTAGACATGTAATCTTGAGCAAGCAACTTAATGCTACTGCATTTGGGTTTTGTCTTTCCCAAGATGGGACTATTACTATACCTATGAGGTGCTGTGGGTTAATGCACTGGACTACAAAGTCAATTTGAACCTCCAGGTCTCTGATTCAAGCTCACTGGCTGCTCCTCAGAAACCCTATACAGGGTGGCTATTGGTCAGAACTGACTTAATGGCTCTTGGCAACAACAACGCTGTTATTAGTGGCTGCATCTTGGCCTGACTCATGACAACCTCGTACAAAATGAAACAAAACATTGCCTAATTCATAGGGTTTTCATTGACTGATTTTTGGAAGTAGATTTCTAGGCTCTTCTTCCTAGTCTGTCTTAGTCTGGAAGCTCCACTGAAGTTGGTTCAGCATCACAGCAAGACATAGGACCCCCACTGACAGATGAGTGGGAGTTGCACACAAGGTGTACTGGCTGAGAATCAAACTTAGATCTCCAACATGGAAAGCCAGATTCTTCCACAGAATTACCACTGCCTCCAGTACCTACCATGTTGTTAAATGCCATTGTATCAGTTCTGACTCACGGCGACCCTGTATAGGGTTTCCAAGGAGCAGCTGGTGGGTTTGAACAGTTCCTTGTGAGCTACAGTGGCACACCAGGAGCCCATAACTACTGTTGTTAAGTGCCTTTGAGTCGGTTCCAACCCATAGCAACCCTGTATAAGGTTTCCAAGGAGTAGCTGGTGAGCTTGAACCATAGAGAGCATTGTAAATGACAATGAAGAGTCATTCATAATGTGTAAAGTGCCTACCACAGTGAAGACTCAATAAGCAGTGGTTCTTAACAAGTCCTGGTGTGGTGCAGTTGGATCAGCACTGGGCTGCTAACCACAAGGTTGGCAGTTCAAACCCACCAGCTGATCCTCAGAAACCCTATTCAGGGTTGCTGTGAGTTGGAACTGACTCATTGGCACTTAGTAACAATAATTTTGAAAAGTACTTTAGAATATTGATTTCTCTTTCTCCACGCAATGATAAAAGTGAATCACACAAACATGAACCAAAAAGGATAGGCACAAAATAATGGTATAGGGTTCCTTTTCTATAAAGAACATTAAGTTGTCCTTGACTTGATTGCAATTCATGGCGACCCCACGCATGCAGAGAACTGCTACATAGGGTTTTCAAGGCTGTGACCTTCTGGAAGCAGACCTCAAGGTCTGTGTTCTCCAGTGCCTCTGGGTGGATAATTGTCAGCCGTACTCAACTGCTTAACCATGAAGCATGTTGTGTGCTGTTGAGTTGATTCCAACACATAGCGATGCTATCTATAGGAAAGAGTACAAATGCCCTATAAGGTTTCCTAGGCGTTTTCTTTATGCCAGCAGATTGCCAGGCCTTTTCTCCTACAGAGCAGCTGGTGGGTTAGAACCACACCAAGCTTTCAGTTAGCCGAATACTTTAATCAGTGCATCACCAAAGTTCCTTCTATAAAGTCTGTTCTGTACCATCTGTACCAACTCAGCAAATCTGTACAGGCTTTTTGAGACTATCTTTACAGAAGTAGACTACCTCATCTTTCTCCTGAGGAGTAACTGGTGGGTTCAAACTGCCAACCTATTGGTTCACAGTACAGTGCTTACCACCAGTGCTTCCTCTGTAAAGTATACAGCCAGGTTAAACTAGCGTAGGCTGTCAGAGGTTGAGTAGTGATGGGAGAATGGCTCAAGGGGTGATGCGGGGTGTCCCTGGGGACAAGTAATGTTCTGTTTCTGGTTACATGAGTGTATTCAGTTTGCGAAAATTGATTGAGATATACACTAAGATATGTGAACTGTCAGCATATATATTATTATTTCAGTACAAACTTAAAAAACATCAATTACCATAGCCTCAAGGTTGTCTCACAATGTCCTAAAAAAGCATGCTTGTACATTGTTTTGTAGTCACCTTCTAGGACAGTGGAGGCTGTACAGGTATGTTCTGTGACTCCTTTGTGTGTTTTCATTCCTCAGTGCCACTGAGAAGAGGGCTAGCTAGAGAGACCTTGCTCTATAATCAGATGAAATAAGTAACAAGGCTTTCTGGGAGGCCCGCTCGGTGGCACGCTTTCATTTTTAAGAACAACTGCTCTCACATTCTGGTTAACTATAGAGTTTCAGTTCAGGCCTGTTTCTGTTTTGCTGCAGCCGTAAGCTGGCGGGTGCCAAGGGCCGAAAGAGGATGGGCTGGATGGAGTTCCGCCTCTTCCATTATGCGGGAGAGGTCACCTACTGCACCAAGGGTGAGTGGCATGCGGCTACTGTGCGTGTGTGTATGTGCACGCGCAGGTGTTAAGCGTGTGTACACTGAGGGAATGCAACTTGTCTGGCTGAAATATCCCACATCTCACATTCATGCATGCCATTTGAAGTCTTTCTAACTTTAAAATTCTGTTTTTATATTATCTGGTCCAAATCACTGTAGCATGGAGGTGGAGAAACCTTTATCTAATCCTAAGAAGTTATTTTTAAGATTTCCCTTTGTTTTTCATTGCAACCGACGGCATTTTTAGACAAAAAGTACAAACTTTTTTTTTTGTCTTTTTCAATCTTTTCCAGGATTCTTGGAGAAAAACAATGATCTACTTTATAGACATCTGAAAGAAGTAAGTCTGACGCATAGCTGTAAGTGGTTCTGACCAGACATATCACCTATGGCACTGACCCTAACAGTAGTTTGTCTTCTAGATTCTTCTTCTCCATGCAATATAATAGAACTTGAGCGTGGCATGGTTGGAAAAGACCTTTCAGATCATCTGAATGAGCCCGTTATTCCACAGGCTGATGCAAGTGTGGGGAGTCCCCCTCTGCTGTGCAGGTGTTAAACTAAATACTTGCTGTCTAATTCAATACTTGCAGAATTCAAATTTTAAAATAGCAAGGACTTTTTATAATGTATTGCTGATTTTCAAAAACGGATGCACAAGAAAAAAATACACACAGTACAGAAGGTATTCTCTCTTCTACCCTTGACCTCAGGTGACCCAGTTCCTCTTCCTAGAGGGTATTGTTCTCATCAGTGTATTGTATAACCGTCCAGGGATGGTACACACCACTGTGATGTAGGGGGTGTGGTGGGGAGTGTCCATGGGTCTGTATTAAAGACCTAGAGCTACCATATCAGAAATATCACACATGGGTGACTTTAAAGAAGAGGAATGTATGGGCAGGCTTCAAAAATTTCATGGAATGATGAAATTGGAAAAGAATGGAATATTTCCAAGAATATGTTACAGCCCCCTCGTATTGGCTTACAATTTGGAGGATAAAAGTCTAACTCAGGGCATCAGCCATGCTCATTTCTTCCGTGGTCTACTGTCATTAGCATAGCTTGGTGTTTCTTTGCACCTGTCTTCCTGTGTGTGTGTGTGTGTAATCCGTTTTTTTTTTTGTTGTTTTTTTTTATAGCTGACAGGTAATTAGGTGTAGGATTCACCCTACTTTGGTAAGGATCTCATTAACATAACAAAAGAACCCCATCTTTCTAAATCAAACTGACATCTAGTCAATTCTGACTCTTAACAGCCTTATAGGATAGAGTAAGACTACCTCACAGGCTTCCGAAGCTGTGATCTTTACGGGACAATCTCCAGGTCTCGTCTTCTGCATTGTTTCTGGGAGAAAACTTCTTACCTTTTGGTTAACAGTCAAGCACTTAACCAACAGAGCTCCTTCCTGTTTCCAACAGGCATGTTTACAGACACATCATTTGGAGGTGCACAATTAAGTTCAGAACTGTGTGTGTCTCCCCTTCACTTTCTGGGTACACAGTCATAGCAGGTAGTTCTACACCCTGCTTCTTTCACTTAACACAGTGTCTTGGAGCTCCTTTTGCTGTTGTCGTTGTGAATTGAGTGATAGTTTACATGGGAGAACTTCCATTTTACATTCACCCTTTCATTGCAATGATTACAATCTTAGAGCTCATTCTTAAAGAGCTGGTTCATTCTTCAACAGCTGCACTGAAGTGGGAACAATTTTCATTTCATCTTATTGGGAAGGTAATCAGATGGTCTCATCAAGTAGACAAAGCACTAAAATGGAATTGGAGCATGTTCTCCCATGTGTGGTATGTTTCCATGTGTGGTTAGTGCCTGGAGAAAGCTAAGGGCTCTGGGACCTGACACATCTCCAAGAGCTTTCCTGATGGCCCCGAGCGATTTCAGAAGCAGCTGATTTGGTGCCCGTTTCTCTCCACATACAGGTGTTGTGTTGGTCCAAAAACAGCATTCTGAGGGAATGTTTCCATGTAGCTGAGTTAAAAAACCGGAGGAGGCCACCAACGGTGAGTGGTGGAAATGCTCATACAAAATTACCACATTAACAAAAATCACCCAGATGGAGCAATTATCTCCATCCAGTTCTCTACATTGTCTCAATCATTCTCCCTCTTTTCCAGAAGTAAAACTTCTCATCCAACCCAGTAGAAATGTTGCCATCAAGTCAATTCCAACCTGAGATAACCCTGTGTCAAAGTAGAACTATGATTTAGGTTTCCAGTGGGTTATCAATGACTAAGTTTTATCGGGAATTAGACCACGAGGCGTTCTTCCGAGGTACCTCTCAGTAAACTCAGACTCCAACCTTTTGGTTAGCAGCTGAGAGAACATTAACTGTCTACAGCAATCAGAGATTCCATTCTTTTAACGGTTCTAATTCATGGAGTCCTGGTGTGGCGTAAAGCACTGGACTGCAAGGTCACTTTGAACCACAAGGTTGACAATTCAAACTCACCAGGTACTCATAGGAAACCCTGTTACAGGCTTGCTGTAAGTCGGATCAGACTCCATGGCACTTAAAAACAACAACAATGAAATACACACTTTCCGAATTGAGTAGCCAGTTCAATTATTGGAAAATGTCTGTTGAGCATTTACTATGTGTCAGATACTGGGCACAGGGAATGTAGCAATAATAAGAGAGCAGAGGTCCTTGCCCTCCTGAGCCTTATGATCCAGTGGGACAGCTATGTAGGGGACATGCCATCATGTAAATATGGAAGATATGACTGCATGAAGAGTCATAATGGAAACAAGGCTAATCTGAGAAGGATCGTGGTGATGACTGGGGGTCAGTGGGTGTGGGACATGGAAGGAAGGGAGGACGTTTCTGGGACCAAGACTTGCCCTGCCCCGCTTCCACTTGAGTAAACCAACCTGGGACTTTACAGGTCAGGACACCCCTTTAACTGGCAAACTAACAACAGGCAAGACAACCAGAAGGGACTTTAGATCTAAAGGCCGGGACTTCTCCGCACTGTGTGCAGTCAGCATCTGTGCGCCTCGTTCTTTCTCTCCATAGGTGGGGACTCAGTTTAAGAACAGTCTGAGCAGCCTTCTAGAAATTCTCATCTCTAAAGAGCCCTCCTATATCCGCTGCATCAAGCCCAATGATGGGAAAGAGCCTCGTAAGTCCTGGGTCATTCTGAATCCCGAACGCAGGGAAATGAGGCTGGGAGAAACAGGGAGATGGCAGTGGGCGAGAACCCTAAGAATCACCACAGGCTCACTCATTGTTCTCTGTGCATGTATTGGTTCTATTTCCTAAACTTTTTGTTGTTGAGTGCCATCGAGTCGGTTCCGACCCATAGTGACCCTGTATAGGGTTTCCAAGGAGCGGCCGGTGAGCTTGAACCACCGACCTTGCTGTGCAAACCAACTTTGCAATCCAGCTCATTAACCCACAGCGCCGCACCAGGACTCCATTTCTTAAATGGCATGAGGTAAATGGATTAGGATCCTCTGGTAGTACTAAGTGTATTTCACATGGAGATTGGTATGTTTCAGGAGTCACTCAGTGGGAACAACTGCTTCACTGGTCGGGGAAACATTGCAGTTTCTAAACAGTCAACAGGCTTCCAAAGCAGTCTGCAGCTTGGTTGTTTCCTAAGCTCTTTCTGTGACCTCTGACAGAGTCACAGGGTTCTAAGTTTGCGAAGGCCAGGCCGGAAAAGTGAGTAAGTGAAGGAGATTGGGAATAAGGCAGTAGGGCAGGGGTCAGGAACCTTTCTCCTGTCAAAATTTATATAAACTTCGTGAGCCATACAAAACTATCAACTTAATATTAACCTATCGTATTTGGTCAAGCAGTTCATTAAGTCACCCTTAATGTGATGGCTGGAACTGTGGTTGCCTTGGTACCGTCAGACCAAATGATTCTGTGGGCCTTATATGGTTTCAGGGCCAGACATTCCCCAGTCCTGCAGTGGGAAGTCAGGAAACTGGACAAGGCACATCCTACCTAGGGGAGAGAGCTACCCCATTCAATTTAGAACTCTAGACCTGGGATGACCGGACCTCATAATTTATTCTTGGGAAACAAGAAATCCAGATTTTCCTGTAAAATCTCCCATTGTAGAAACAAATTAGAAACAGCCATTGAGTCGATGCTGACTTTTAGTGAGTGACTTTGTAGGTCAGAGTAGAATTGCTCCTTAAAGATTTCCAAGGCCGTCATAAATATTTACATATGTAATTGTTAAGTGCCGTTGAGTTGGTTCCGACCTATAGCGACCCTGTATAGGGTTTCCAAGAAGCAGCTGGTAAGCTTGAACTGCAGACCTTGCAGTTCAAATGGCTTTGCAGTCTGGCGCATTAACCCACAGCGCCACACCAGGACTCCATATATATGTATATATATTTTTCTACTTGAGAAGGTTTATTGTTGATCGTGGTGTGGTTGTAGCATAAGGCTGTCATATTTATGAAGCAAACAGCCACATCTTTCTCCCAAGGAGCAGCAAGCGGGTTTGAATCCCTGACCTTTCCGTTAGCAACCAAGTGCTTAACGACTGCATCACCAGGGCTCCAGAAATATAACTAGGGGTTTAAAATACATGTCTGTAGTCAGACTCAGTTCATGGACCATCAGCCTGCAGCCTGTAATCCATCTTGGTGGAAATGGAGCCGAGGGTCCTTTCCTGTTGCTCACCTTCTGTATTTTCCAAGGCAAGTTTGATGAGCTCCTCATTAGGCACCAGATCAAGTACCTGGGACTGATGGAGCACCTGCGGGTGAGACGGGCTGGCTTCGCATACCGGCGGAAGTACGAGCATTTCTTGCAAAGGTAAGAAACGTTGATTTGGAGTTAATAGAACAGAATATGTACTACGCCTATGGGGAAGAATACCAATGAATAAATTACCATCCTCCAAGAAATTCAGTTCTTAACTGCTTTAGTTACAACAGTGAAAAACACTAACATTTTCAGAAAATGTCAAGTTCAATTCAGTATACCACCTTTTCTTAATTTTGTTCAGCCAGCGTCTTATTAAGGAACGCCAGTGGTACTGGAGGATAAGTCCAAGGCTGCTAACCACAAGGTCGGCAATTCAAATCCACCAGTCACTGTGCGAGAGAAAGATGAGACTGTTCCCGTAAAGATTTACAACCTCAGAAACCATATTTGTTATTGCTACGTGCCATTGAGTTGGTTCTGACTCTCAGTGACCCTGTATAGGGTTTCCAGGGAGCAGCTGGTGAGTTTGAACCATTCACCTTGTGGTTCAAACCTACCTTGAGGAGTGCTTTTCTTAGAATGCCACACTGGCACTCCCAGAAGTTGGTGATTGAGACAGAACCAACTAGATAGCAGTGCAATACGATTGCACAGACCTGCCACCAGGGGGCAGACATTGACAGTATTCGGATTGGGTCAGTACTGAACTGGGGAAATTATTTCCATATGTGATGGGGCTGCTGGTTTGGTAGCGATCCCCTGGGTCTCAAAGACTTCCAAGAGCAGCAAACATGTGTTGGAGGCACAGGCTTTGGGATCACACATACTTTGGTTGGAATAATCTTTCTTTCTCTTAAAGCTGTGACTCATTTTATTTTCTAGAAAATTGGCATTAAGTTGTTTGCGTCTAAGGAGCTCTGGTAGCGTAGTGGTTACGAATCGGGCTGCGAACCTTAAGGTCAGCGGTTCGAAACTACCAGCCGCTCTGCGGGAGAAAGATGAGGCTTTCTACTCCCGTAAGGATTTACACCCTTGGAAACCCTGTACAGGGTCGCTATGGGTCGGAACCGACTCGACGGCACTTAACAACAACAACAACAACAATGTGCATAAAGACTTTTGGATAAACTCTACTACCACCCCCTTTTACTGTTGCTATTACCATCAAGTTGGTGATCTCATATACAACAGACTGAAATGTTGCCTGATCCCGTATCTTGTCCATGATTTCTGATATGCTTGAATCCATTGTGTGTGGCTTCTGACTATTTTGAGTGGCTTCCAACTAGGGAATTTATTTTCCATCACTTTTTGGATGTATTCTGTTGTGATCAGTAGCATTTTCATTGGCTCATTTTCAAAGTAGATTTCCAGGCCTTTCTTCCTAGTGTCTTAGTCTAGAAGCTTCCTGAAACCTGTCTACCCTGCTGGTATTTGAAATACTGGTGGCATAGCTTCCAGCATCAAAGAAACATGCCTGAATATCAGTGATTTCATTTTGTTCAACCTACTACTGGGCTACTGTTGACTGGAGAGCACCTTATAAAATCATATACATGAGCTTGTGTTCTTGACTTGTTTGTATTTTGAAGTTCATGTCAAGACAGCTGTTTAAAGCATCAAACACACTTGTGATTGTATTGACCCATGTGAGTGGTCCTTTCTTGAAAACAGGCATCATTTTTGGGGAGTTTTACAAAGAGTGAAGCACCCCTGCCCTAAATATGACCTTTGGAGGTCTTCTAGGGGGCCCAGGAGCCAAGTGTGGGGGCCTGCACTACTGTGCTTTATACCACAGACATATTTGGATAGGCTTTTTCATACCCAACTTCCACATCTATAAAACCATGAAACAAGATCGCAGGCATCCTCATGGAGGCCTGGATGGGTGGTTTGTTACTGTTGTGAAGTGCCATCCAGTCGAAACTGACTCCTCCTGACCCTGTGTAGGTTTCCAAGCAGCTGGTGGGTTTGAACTGCCAATCTTGTGGTTAGCTGTCCATTGCTTACCCCACAGTGCAACACCAGGACTCCAGATGGATGGCAAGTATGAATAAACTGAGAGGATCAAAAACCCTAAGGTGTCAGAGGCTGGTTTTCACACCACTCCCCACTTTATCCCATCTATTTTTGTCATTAAAACACCACCATTTGGGGCCATACCCTCCAACACAAAATCATGTTTTGTATTTGGCTGTTTTTCTGTTTGTTTGTGGGGTTGGGAGCACCTCCTTTTGCACATCACTTTTGCTTATCAGCTAACGTATGACTCATTCACCTTTAATCCTGTCCATTTGTCTGACTCTGACTTCTGATGAAAATGGCAGGAAGTTAACAGCCAATACCCACCTCTTTCCTCACTGCATCCACCATTCCCCAGGCACACACTTAGCCTTACCATCTTTCTGAATTTTGTGAACCTCATACATCCTTTTTCTACTTTTACTTTGCCTGAAGGTTATGAATTCTTTCCGGAAAAATCAGTGAGCACTTACTATGTGCCACTACTGTTCCAAGTGCTGCGGGGGATAGCAGAAAATAAGCCCCTATTCCTGCCCTTAACAAGTTTGCTTTCCAGTGGGGGAGACTGATGATATCAAGTTGATACCTAATGTTAGAGAGTGTTATGCTATTTGAAGAAAAATGAATAAAAGTAAGGCAAGGAAGTAACTATATCCAGCTACTGAGCTGGCCTCCAACTGAGGCAGTCTGATTCCAACCCAAATGCTCCAGTTGTATTGCTGTTAGCCTTGGTCCCTAAGCACTTCGGGATTCAACACTCATGTACTTAATTACATGAAACCAACTAAACTCACAGCCACTGAGTTCACTCCAATTCATAGCTACCCAGTGTAGCGTTTCCGAGGCTGTAAATCTTTACAGGAGCCGAAAGCCTCATCTATCTCCCACAGAACAGCTGATGGCTTTGTACTGCCTACCTGGTAGTTAACAGTCCAGTGCTTATCCTACGAGGCCACTTTATTTAAACAAACAAGCAAGAATCAGTTGCTGTGGAATCAGTTCCTCCTCTTGATGACTTCATGCGTGTCAGTAGTAGAACTGTTTCATAGGGTTTTCAACGGCTATCATCTTTTACAAGTAAATTGTCAAGGCTTTCTTCTGCGTCATCTCTGCATGGATTTGTCACCAATCTTTTTTTTTTTTTAATGTTTTATTGTGAATTATATGCTAGTTTACATGGGAGAACTTTAGTTTTACATTCATTCCATCATATATCATCTCATTGCCATGGTTCCAATCCCCTCCATGCATCATCAACCACCCAAAGGGTATATCCCAGAAAACTGCCCCACCACATTCCCCCTCTTCCCCACAGTTTTCGGCCCACAGTCCCTTTCCCTCTCTGGGTCCTAAGTCCCCAGTCATCACTCCACATCATCATCTCTGTCTCCGTCTCAGGCATCTCTGTTTCTCTGGGTAGGGTCCCACTCTCGGCTCTTCTCTGTTGATGGTCCCAGAGGCCTCCGCTCCTATCCTGGAAAATTAATCACTCCCTTCCTTGTTACAAAACTTCTACCTTTGCATTTCCAACCTTCATAATCCATCCTGATAAGCATGATTCACTACAGTATCACGAGTTACCCATCTGTATATCCTTTCATCAGCTCCGCCCAGACAGACTGAATAGTACCTACTGGAGGTTCTGCCTTCTGCCATGCTCCCTAGCACCAGGTTCCCTCTTGAAAGCTTGTAAGCCAGTCACTTCTTGCCTTTGTAGTCCCCCCCCCTCCCCATTTGAGTATCCAATGTCCAAGCTGCCCTTCTCCATCCACTCTGTGTGTGGGTGTAAGTGTGAATGTTTCTTGTTGTGAGGATTTGTTCCTTCTTTTGAGTCGCTGCTCCATAGGTATAGGTCAAGTTCATCAGACTGTATCAGCTCACTCTTTCCCCCCACCCCCTCTTCTTTCCTCTCCTGGTTGAGCTCTGATCATCCAGTCATCCGGTCCAGGTTACAGTATCATCTGCACGTGTGGGCGCTCCTGTGCATACGTCCTCTCTTCCCATCAGCCGGTAGCTCCACTCTCCTCTCGAGTCCTCCCTGGCCACACCACTGACTCTGGGCCCAAGAGATCCCAGGCCTCTTCACACTGCTTGCCAACCAGGTCCCCAACTGGGTCCACAGAAGTCCACTGAACATTGTAGGGCTTAGCTTGCTGCTTCATTGCTGCTTTTACCCCACTTCCCCCATCGGTGCTGTGTGTGGTCACCAATCAGAGCGTGCATTTCCATTGAGTCTTAGTCTTGGAAGGGGGTTTGCGTTGAGAGGACCTGGCCACTTGCCTGGATGTTTCCTAGAGAAGCGATTTGTTTGTTCTTGTGGTAAGTTAAAAGTCCATCTGCCTCTATTTTTCCTGCAAGTCTTTCTTTCTTTCAAGAGGTATCTTTTATTCTTCTAGCCGCTCCAGGCTGGTCTGCTCATCCTTTCAAGTGGAGATTTCTCATCTCTGGAGATCTGGATGTGGTTCTGGTTTCTACCTATAGTTTTATGTATTGCCAAGGCTCCGCAAGAAGCCTCGTTCACTGGGTACGCTGTAGCCCCATTTTAGGTATTCCAATCAGTCATAGGCAGAAGATGGACTTACAGTGTCACCAATCTTTTGATGAGTAGTCAAGTGCTTAACCCTTTATACACTCAGAGACTCCAGCTACCTTTATTGCCACCACACTTCATTATCATCTAGTCAATTTCAACTCAAAGTGACCTTGTGTAGAGTTTCCAAGGCTGTAAATTAAATCTCTGTAGGAGCAGAAAGCCTCATCTTTTTCCTGCAGAGTGGTTGGTAAAGTTAAGCTGCCAACCTTGTGGCTAGCATTCCAGTGCTTATCGAATAGCACCACACGGGGCCTCGATTGTTGTTATATGCCATGGAGTCAGTTCCGACTCATAGCAACCCTGTACAGGGTTTCCAAGACTGTAAATCTTTACAGGAGCAGAAAGCCTCATCTTTCTCCCAAGGGACAGCTGGTAGTTTCGAACTGCTGACCTTGTGGTTCGCAGCCCGATTCGTAACCACTACACTACCAGAGCTCCTTACCGGGCCCCATAGTTACCTTTATTTGTTGTTAAGTGCCTTTGAGTGGGTTCCAACTCATAGTGACCCTGTATTGGGTTTCTGAGGAGTAGTGGCTGGTGAGTTTGAATCATTAACCAAGCGGTTCAAACCGACCTTGCGGTCTCATACTTATCCTACAGCGCCACACTGGGACTCCTTTATAGCAACTGCATGTACGAAGGAAGTTGCATTAAATGCTGAAGTGAGGTTTATAAATCAGGGTTGGAGTCACCGTTAAGCTGGGGACACTATCTTCGGTGCTGGACTAGATTGCTGTTTTAGGTGGACCTGTTGTTGCTGTCACATTTGTTGTTGTTGTTGTTTAGTGCTGTCGAGTCAATTCTGACTCATAGTGACCCTGTATAAGGTTTCCGAGGAGCAGTTGGTGAGTTTGAACTGCCGACCTTGCAGTCCAGCGCATTAACCCACAGCTCCAGGTCAAATCTCTCACTCTGAAGAAGTCTGTGTAATGAGAGTACTGGCCTGAGCCGTTGACTTGCTGCAGGGACCTAAGATGGTGTGGGGGTGGGGTGGGAGCCATTGCTGTCTCCATGTCCCTCTCCTCCTCTCCTTCCAGGTACAAGTCTTTGTGCCCTGATACCTGGCCGCACTGGCATGGGCGTCCAGCAGAGGGCGTACAACGGCTCATCAAGTACATAGGCTACAAACCGGAAGAGTACAAATTAGGGAAGTACGTGACTGGGAAATAGCCAGGCGTTCTCTTCTCTGGCCATCAGAATGTTTCATGCATACACCCACAATCATTTAGAAGCTGGAGAGCTTGTTTTTTAGGGCTGTTACGTAGGTTTGTTTACAAGCAGATCCTTCTGTCCTGTCCACTCTGCTCTAGATGGCGATAAGAGCTTTATTTAGTGCTGCGTGTTGAGTTCGGGCAAGTCAATTCCAACTCAGAGACCTATATAGAGTGTGCGAGGAGCAGCTGGTGGGTTTGAACAGCCAGCCTTGCAGTTAGCAGTCAAGTGTTTATTAAAGCGCCACATTGTAGGCTGGTGTTGGAGAATCCGCTAGCAAACAGCCCTGTGTTCTAAGCCTGGCTTGGCAGTCAGGACGAGACGACATACTGGACCAGCTCAGTTGTGTATAGTTGATTCTTTCATAGTTCAAATGCAACTCCTGGGGTGGTACATAGGGGCTTACCAATTGTGGAGATAAGCCCTGATGGTGCTGTAAGATACGCACTGGACTTGTAACCAGAAGGTCAGTGGTTCAAACCCCCCAGCCGCTTATTGGGAGAAAGATGAGGACACTGGTCCCCTTGCTCCTGTAAAGATTAACAACGTTGAAACCCCTATACAGAGTAGCTATGCATTGGAATCAATTTGAGGCAGCGGGATTATCAGTGAAAGCAACTCAGAAAATGATGTTCCACGACTTGGCATCATTACTACACAGCACTGGAAGATTTGTGGTGGAATGCAGAGGGGCAAATCAGCTTGATTTATTTTTGGTGAGCATGGTGGAGTTCTGGTGTGGTGCCATAGGATAATCACTGCACTGCTAACTAATAAGGTCAGCAGTTCAATTCACCAGGCACTCCTTGGAAAAACCCTATAGAGGGTTGCTGTCAGTCGGAACTGACTCAAAGGCACTTAACCACATGGTGGTTGTTAAAAGGTTAAAAGCATCATAGCTCTGTAGGATAAGCATTGAACTGCGAACCACAAGGTCAGCAGTTGGAGCCCACCAGCAGCTCTGCTGGAGAAAGATGAAGCTTTCTGCTCCTGCAAAGATTGACAGCCTCAGAAATCCCAACAGGGTTGCTATGAGGCTGAACTGCTTGTTAGCACTTAACAGTTTGGTTGCAAGATACAGTACTCGATAAGAGGCTCTATCTGCAGACTGCTAAGCTTCCCAGCTTCAGGGATATCTGCTGTGAATCACAATTATCAGCTGGCTTTCCCTGTTGGACTACATTTATCTCCTTTTTGTTGTAGTTGTTTAGGGCTAGAGTTGGTTCTGAGTCATAGTGGCCTTGTATAGAGTTCCAAGGAGAGCAACTGGTGGGTTTGAACTGCGGGCCTTGTGGTTTGCAGTCCAGCAGCTCCATACCAGTTTCTCCCACTAACTCCATTTACCTCCTACGTCTTACTTCGTTGTTGTCTTGTGAAGTGCCGTTGAGTTGGTTCCGACCCATAGCAACCCTATATAGAGTTTCTGAGGAGGAGCGGTGAGCTTGAACTGCCGACCTTGTAGTTCAAAGGGCTTTGCAGTCTGGCACAGTATCCCACAGCACCACACCAGGATTTAGACAGTCTAATCTGTGACCATTGGGCTTTTCTCCATTAGCTCTACTCCAAGAATCACTTTTCCAAATCCCTAAGGGGAATCAGGCTCAGTACATCCCCAGGGAAGTAGGTCATCGAGGTCCGAGGTGGTACTGGTCCCTGATCTGAACACCTTGAGCTGGACAAGTTAGATCACATGACAGGACACACCACTGCCCCCTAGTGGCTGCTCTGGGAAGTCTCACAGAGGAAAGCATGTGGGTAGGGCAAGCAATAAGGGATCAAAATCTCTAGTTTATCTGATTGGTTGGTGGAATCTTCTTTTAAATTTAGACCCACATCCTTTGTTTTTACTTTTTAAGGTCAGGGGGCAAAACTTGAAGTAACTTAATAATTGTTAATTGTTTTTCTTTCTTACTCCTAGAACCAAAATATTTATTCGTTTCCCCAGAACTCTGTTTGCTACTGAAGATGCTTTTGAATTTAGCAAACATCAACTAGGTATGATTTCTCTGGCCTGCTGTCAACAAGTTTAGTTTGGGGATAAGGCTTTCCTGGGCGCATATGATCCGCTATTAGGAGCATTCCAGTTGCAATGCTGCTGTGACTACCGTGTATATTTCTGTCTGAGGCCCTGATTTCAAGTCTTTGAGATCTAAACCGAGAAGCATTTGCTTCACAAACCAGGAGCTAGTTATGGGATGATGTTTGGAGGATGGTCATGGAGGCAAATGGAACCTTAAACATGTGGTACCATCTTAGCTCTATTTTGGATCAAACTTTGTTTTGCCATGAGGAGCTAAAACCACTGAAGGCCATCCCCTTTAAATTGTTTTAATAACATTATAGCCACCAGGTCCTGGCTGAACCCTTCAGCTCCAAGTGTCTGTGTGAATGACAAGAAAAGTTCGATGAGGAGAAAGTATGAAAATACACTATAAAAAATTGTGTGTGTGTGTGTGTATATACACATATACTATCAACTCTACTGAATGAGGGGAAAGTATGCTTTAGAAATCTAAACTGGTTAAGAACGACTGTGCTAAAATAAATTAAGCACTTGATGATAGCCTAGGAAACATCTGGGGCAGTTCGACTCTTGTCCCTAGAGTTGCTATTAGTCAGAAGTCAACTCAAGGGTACACAACCATGGGCCAGGTGCATTCTAAGTCCTTTGTTTCCATGAACTCACTTTCTCCTCAGCACACAGTTATGGAGTGGGAATTTTTTCCACTTTTGTTCAAGAAAACTGAGGCATAAGAGATGTTCAGTAACTTGCCAAAGGCCACACAGCTAGAAAGCAGCAGAGCCAGGATTAGAACCTGGGTCTATCTGGTTTTTTGACCTGGGCTCATAGCCACTGTGCTGTTTCACTGAGTCGCACACCAATCACGGGGGTCTGGCTAGAAGGAAGTGCAGACTTTGCCCCATCTGGGGTGGGCCTGAGCCAGCATTTCTAATCAGGTCCCAGGAGACGTGTGTTCTCATCTCTGAGACCCTGAAGGATCCTGGCTTCTCATAGGACCTCCGTCCCTCTGTGAAGGGGTGGTGGGAAAGAGGGAGACCCAGGGCAAGTGTATGTCTTGTGGTGACTCAGACCTGGGGTTAGCCTCCTCTTTAGTACCTAGCTGTGTTGCCTCCAGCTGAGTGTTCTGAACTCCATGCCCACTTGTAAAATGTGTGTAACGCCAGCCTTCTGGGGTAGTGCTCCACCGACCGGTCGGAGGGAACATCTGGGTCAGGCCTACTTAACAGAACCTGCCGTCCCTGGTGTCTGCTATGCTTGTAGGCCTCACACTACATCTGGGGCCACTTCTGACATCGTCACTCTGAGTCTCGGCTGGGGAAGGGGGTATGTGTGTCACTACAAAGAAACCCCAACAAAACCCTTTTCACCACAATGCCTGTTTAATTTTAAGTTGGAAGAATCCAAGCCACCTACAAAAGCTGCTTAGAAAGAAGAACGTTCCTGACAAAAAGACGAGCAGGTGAGACTGAGCAGAGAGCTGCATGCAGCCTTTCCCCGGGTTATATAATCACTCTGTCCTGCAATTTTGGGGTGGACTGCCTTTCATGATGGAAATCATCTTTGTCCCAGGGACATGTTTTATTTGGTAAACAACACGTTTATTTTTAAACTTTTTATTGTGAATTGAATGAAGGTTTAACAGAGTAGATCATCAGTTTTACATTCAATAAATCACACTTCATTCTCACTGATTTCAATCCCTGTACGATCAGCACTAAACTGCTATGTAAGGTTGGCAGTTGAAACACACCAGCTGCTCCTTAACACCCTATACAGGGTCAATGTGAGTAGGAACTGACTCTACACCAACCATGTAACGTGACTTTGCCCACTTCCTCCCCATGTTTCTTGTTTCCATTCCTCCTCTTTCCCGAATCCATCTCAACTTTGTCCTTGGGTAAATAAATGCTGCCCTTTTTGGATCTTGACTCCTTGCCCACTCTGTCCTGTACAAATATACGCACTGGAAAAAAAGTAAAAAAATATTTTATAAACACTGCAAAAGTCATTAAAAGTTTCCATCACATCCCTTACATCCTGAAGTGGCCAGTTTCCTGAATTTTGCATTTCTCATTCTCTTGGTAGTTTTTATACATCATGAAACAATATATTAATGTTTATAGTTTGGCATGATTTGAACTTAATGAATATACAATTGGATTGTATTTTCCTGACATTTTGCACTCAGTTGTTTTTCCGTACTCATTTCATAGTTCCACAGTGTATAGTTAGTATTGGAGAGCCAGACTAAATATTTCAGCCTTGTGGGTCATATGGTCTGTGTCAAAACTACTCAATGCAGCCATTGTATTAGGAGAGAAACCTTCAACAAAATGTTGAATTAGAAAAACAACTGTTCCAATATCTTTATTTCCACAAATAGGCTGCTGGTCCCTACACTGACTAGATGTACACTCCAGAGATTAAGCAGTTCATTGTATCTTTTATTTGCTTTTTGTACTATAAATACTGCTGCCATGAGAAACAAATGGAAAGCATTGGAAAAAATCAGAGTAAGTGCATTTAAAAACTGGGAGATAAGCCAGAAATGGAACTTTAAATGATGCTATAGGATAAGCACTGGACTGCTAACTGCAAGGTTGGTGGTTCAAAGCCAACAACTTGCTCCTTAGAAATGCCATACAGGGTTGCCATGAGTCGGAACTGACTCTAAGGCACTTTAACAATTTGCTTTACATACCCCAATTTTTAAATGTACATGACTAAATCAAGGCAGAAAAACTACTATTGAAACAGAACCATTCCAGATGCCACTCCTGTCCTTGGCAAATGCCTCGGGAAATTGACCCCCTGGCATCATTTTGGGGCCTCCCTCATCTGAGTACCACTGGCTCAATTTCCCAGCTGTGGGGCTAGCACAGTTCCGTGGTGGGTATCCTGCTAGCTGCAGAGTGAATGAAATGTGACAAAGCCTTTGGTATGTAAATGTGATTGTGCTGACCTCCTAATACCAGCATTGCCCTCTTTCAGCCATCAAACTTGAAGCCCACTGGCGTGGGGCCCTGGCTCGGAAGGAGGCCCAAAGGAGAAAGTGGGCTGCACAGATTATAAGGAAGTAAGTTCACGGGTACTTCAAAGGGAGGAGTGGTCGCGTGTGTACCACAGAAACGGGGTCATGGACCTTGCTGGACCTTTTAGATTGGTGCAGAAAGGAAATCTTCCCTAGTGAACATCAACCCTTAGGATTTGGTTCCACCTCCTTGCTTTGAGATCCCTTAGAGGGTGATCACAACTTTTTACACTTGTTTCTCTTAGCCCAGCTCAAAAATCAAAGTTGAATTGCTTTCTGGTGCCCGGCAGGTACGAGTCCCATGAGCCTGGGTAGGCAGTGGGGAAGGTGATATACTCTGCTCCTGGTGGGGTGGCAGCCATGAGAAATGCAGGGCCACTGACTTTTTTTTTTTTTTGGCAAGGCAAGATTTTTTAAATGCAGGAAATCTGGCTTCATGTAACATCTCCCAATTTTTCTTAAACGAATTATTTTTTTGGCAACTCATACAAGTTTTTTTTTTTTGTTTTTTTTAATGCTGTGGGTGAAAAATATCTTTGGGGCAGATTTGGCCTGTGGGCTCTGGGTGTCTCAATAGCTCCTACCCTTTTGACCTCTGAATCAAACATGTGGGGAAAGAATGCATGTCCTCATATAGAAATGGACTCAAAAACTAACAAAACACATTCCTGTTTAGGTTCATAAAGGGGTTCATCAATCGCAACATGCCCCTTTCTCCGGATAATGAGGAGTTTGTCGTGTTTGTGCGGAAAAATTACATCTTGAATCTTCGCTATCACGTTCCAAAGAACGTTTTGGATAAGAGCTGGCTGAGGCCCCCTGCCATCCTGGAAAATGTAAGAACTATGTTGGGCTTAACTTTGATATCCCTTTGTACTGCCTTGACCAAGCACTTCAATTTAACTCCTCAGAATTCATTTGATCTGTGTTATAATTCTAGAGTCACTGGAGGTGGGTTTAGACAGAGTGTTTTTAAATGGTTACTAGATGTGGAACCGACTCGACGGCACATAACAACAACAAGATGTGGCAATTGATATAAGGAGAGGTGGTAGCGTAGTGGTTATGAATCGGGCTGCAAACCTCAAGGTCAGCAGTTCGAAACTACTGGTTGCTCCACGGGAGAAAGATGAGGCTTTCTGTTCCTGTAAAGATTTACAGCCCTGGACACTCTGTACAGTGTCGGGGTTCGATTCCACAGCACAAAACCACCAGATGTAGCGATGCAGGATAAGCACTGGACTGCTACCTGCAAGAGCAGTTCAAACCCACCACGCACTCCTCAGAAACCCTACACAGAGTTACTATAAGTTGGAACCAGCTCGACAGCACTTAACAATCCTTGATGTGGAGTCCTGTAGGATAAGCACTGGACTGCTAACTCTAAAGTTGGCAGTTCAAATCCACCAGCTGCTGCTCAGAAATCCGATACAGGGTTGTTCTGAGTCTGAAGCGACTCGATGGCACTTAACAGCAAAATAAAATCCTTGAGTGGAGGCACTGATGGCTCAGTGGCAGCCTTCTCACCTTCCACGCAGGCGATGTGAGTTTGAGTCCCAGCCAGTACGAGGGTCCTGTGCAGCCACAGCCCATCTGTCAGCAGAGGTATACGTGCTGTTAGGATGCTGAGCAGGTTTCTGCACAGCTGCTGCAGTATGAGGAACTTATGAATGGCCTGGTGAGCTTCTTCTAAAAATCAGTCAATGAAAACCTAAGTGATCCACGATCCATCATGGGGATGGTTTAAAACCAGGCAACATTCAGCTCCATTGTTCACTGGGTCACCATGAGTCAGGGGTCAGCTAACAACAGAATCCTTGCTATACAGTATTAAAGATGGTCTGGGAACTCTTGTCTGAAACATGCGGTGGAAGCCTACATCAATACAGATTCCTGAGCTCCATCCCAGACTCACCAAGTCAAAATTTGTAAGAACTGGTTATTTCAGACAGCTTCCCTGGTGACGCAGAGATATTCACAATTTAAAGTCACTGCTTTGGCAACAGCAGAGACTTAGGGCAAGACTGGAAGGCTAGCTAGCTGCTTGATGTTTTTACTATGAACTACTAATGCTGTCCTTGAAATTAAGCAGAATTGAACTGTACTATAAAGTGGAAAGCTGTGTGTTCTCCATGTAGGCATCGAATCTGCTCAAGAGAATGTGCATAAGGAACCTGGTGCGCAACTACTGCTGCGGGCTCCCAGCTGAGAGAATCGCTCAGGTAGGGGCTCAGTGTGTCTGTGAGGCGGCAGCATGGTTAAAAGGAGCAGCCAGATTGTAAGCACCAGCAGACCTAGTCCTCAGACTGAGGATGAAATGCATGTGAACTTCACCATCCACCAGCTCTTGTTCTAACCCACAGCATTCCTAAAGTTGCTGTGGCATACAGTAGAGTGAAGTCCCCCTTTTCTGCTGGAGAGCTGACTTTATTTAAGAATAGCTGTAGGTCAGAGTAGGGTCAAAGAAATTTTAGGGTGCGTGGGACATACATACTGTCTGTTGCAATAACTCACCTCTGGTGAAGTTGGTCTAGACAAGTATATAACAGGCAGAACATTACCAAATAGGTGTGGGCTAGATCTGTCCCCGGGCTGAAGCTCGCTCTCTGAAACGCTGAACACCCCACTTTCAGGAAGCCAGTGCCAATAAGGAACAAGCAGAAGAGGCAACTGCAGTTCCCCACTAGTATCCTTTTCAGGGAGTTTTGCCAAAGTCAGAAATGTATTCTGACATATACAATACAGAACTACAAGGCTCTACAGCGTATGTGAAGCTCCTCTGTTCCCAAGAGCCCCTCAATTGTGTCATCTGTGTTTTTTCAATTGTATTTCCAGATGCAACAAAAGGTGGTTACAAGTGACATATTCAGGGGAAAGAAAGATGGCTATACAGAGAGTTTAAATCAACCCTTTGCCAACAGCCGGCTTGGTGAGTTTGTTTACGGTCTGTATTCTGAGAGAGTGCAAGAAGATGCTCGGCTCCCTAATACTTTAACAAACAAGACAATTATTTCCCAGTTGAGATCTCAGCCATGGACGGGAGACAGCAGACCTAGAAAAGCAGAAATACCAGACTGTCCCATAGGGAAGTGCTTTACTGATGACTGTGTTCTGGTTCTCTTCTCAGACAAAGATGACATTAATGCCAAAGTGCTTCAACAACTTAGCAATGAGAAAATCCAGGTAAGGAAATGTGGGTCCTTGACCCACCAAGATTCCTTTGTTAAGTATGAGAACAGAGTTTGCTTTCTACAGAATTTCTGTACCATGTCAAACGCAGGGCTGTGGCGCTTGGGTTTAATATTATGGGGAAAGGATGATTGGATGACTATCATGCCCACTGCTGTATAGATGGTCCTCACAGACGGTCTTGTTTTCCTGTGAAATGCGCATGCAGTCAAGTCACGAAAATCCCTGATTTGCAGGAGGCAGCATGGCAAAGGCCTGGCTGCACACATGATCTTCCTAAATTTGTAACTGCGAGGTCTGGCAGCTCTCACCAGATCTAGGTCTGATAACAGGGTTATTAAGAGGAGTGAGTCGGTGGGCATGGAGGTGTTTGTTATTACGGTGTGTTCCAGTAGGAGTTTGGCCCTTTGGATCCCTGTGATGAGGACTGGAGTGCTTGTGGTCTCTGTTGGGTTTTAACACTCGCAGCTTGTTTCCATGCCCACTTGGAGCTGAGCCTTTTAGAGGGTGATGCTGAGAGGCAGAGCTGGGAACACCAATCTCATACACAGCCAGGGAGCAGGAACAACCTGGGCCTTTGTGCATGCTTGCAGTAACTTTTCCAGGGCCAAGCAGTAGTCCACCCGTAGAGGTAACTTTCTCGTGTTAAACTCCTTGCAGTACGGTATCCCGGTCATTAAATACGATAGAAAAGGCTTTAAGGCACGGCAGCGGCAACTCATTCTGACCCAGAAGGCGGTTTACGTGGTAGAACTTGCCAAAATCAAGCAGAAAATAGAGTACTCTTCAGTCAAAGGTAAGAAGGGGGCAGAGTACGATAATTCAGAGAGTGGACGTAGCGACTAGCCACTCTCAGACAAAAGTGTCGGGTGACCCTAACGCTCTGGCTGGTACCACCCCTTTCTCTCAAGTGTCAGGTTGGCATTAGTCACCTTCTACCTATCCAATCCAACAGCAGGCTGGTGGCTGGACTATGCCCTTTATCGTACTACACCCAGCTAAGAGGAAAACAGCTTAGGTTTGGGGAAGCCCCTGGGCGTCTCTAACTGTGGGCCTGTCTTAAGGTGTCTCTACCAGCAATCTAAGCGACAGGATCTTCGTCATCCACATTTCACCTGAAGACTACAGGCAGAAGGTAAGTGTCTTGACAACCACCTGGATCTACTGAAAGTGGGGAACAGTACTCCAGCTAAGTGAACCTGAGACCACACGCCTTTCCCCTTTCACTTCAGGGGGATGTCATTTTGCAGTGTGAACACATATTTGAAGCAGTAACAAAACTCACCATGCTGGTTAAGAAGAACATTGTAAAAGTTGTTCAAGGGAGGTAAGTAGTCTCCTCTTCATTAGATCAAGAAAAGGTACATGTTAATCCAGTCTACCAGCAGTAGACAGTGGCGCCTACCAAGACAGGCAGTTCTGGGAAGACAGGTATGAGTTCCCAAGAGTCAAAATTGACAGTCTCTCAGAAAAGTGAGGAGCCTGATTGTTTTCTCTCAACTCTAGGAGCCATCTTCTCGCTTTCATTGGTGAGGTGAGTAGAGTATAAGGAGGTTACCCCACATAATGCAGCCAAGCAGCGGCTCTGCCTGGGCTTGGGCCTGTGTTTGTATCGTGTGCAGCGGCAGCACCGTGTCCCCTCACTTCTAGGGTGCAGGCTGCTGCTCCTAGGAAGTCAAGTTTCTTTCTCCTCAGCAGTGAGATGCTCCTATTATTAGCTTTCTAAATTTCTACAACCTGGTGAGCAATTCTGTACATGGTCTAGGGAGAGTGTCAGGTATACTGAGAAACAATACTGCTGCTTTGCGATGCCTGAGCACACTGAGAGTCAGCATGAAGGGGTGTAGGTGCCCGCTAAGACATCAAGTTGGCCCCTGGGAGAACGGATTGTGCTAAACAATACAAATGGTGGTGTTCTGATAGCTCCAATATAGTAAAGCTTTGTCAATGAATTTCTTTTGCAGACCCAAGGTTGAGAGAAAACTAATTCATGACTTGTCTTTTAAGTTTACAGTTTTATATCAGTCCAGCAAAAGAAGGCACAATAGTTTTCAACACTGGACCAGAAGAACAAATCTATAAAGATAAAAATGGACAGTTAATAGTGGTGAGTGACCATTTTTTTGGGGGGGAGGCACCAACTCCAGATTATTTGGATGGATGGGAGTTAGGCTGACGAAGTCCTAGACCTAGCCATAATCTGTGGTTAAGACTAACTCACTCCACTACTGTGGAGTCCTGGTGGATAAGCACTGGACTTCTTCACAAAGTTGGCAGTTCAAACCCATCAGCTACCCCTATAAAAACCATATACAGTTTTACTGGGTATGATTCTTGGCTGACAATGTTTATTTCCAGAGTTTTACATAAGTAATCCCAGTGTCATCTTGTATTTGTGATTTCTGCTGATTGTAGGTAATTTTCAGGATTCTTTCCTGGTGTTTTTCTTGGAGTCTCTTTTGTCTTTCTTTTGTCTTTCACGATGTTTGGGAAGTAATGTGTCTCCTTGTTCTGGAATTCCAATCACACACATGTATCCTCTTGATAACATTCCTGATTCTCTAGCAGAGGGATTTGTCTTTAAGCTCACTAGTTTGGCCTTTCAATGATTCAATTTTGTTTGTCCTTCCAATCAATATACATGGATGAGTCAAAAATTATCTGCACTCTGGCTGTAGAATGTTTTAATCAACTTTTAGAAATTTAATCAACTTTTAGAAAAGACATCATTTTCTAACACAATCCCTTGTTAAAAATGTTTTAGGCTGAGCTGCGAGCCACAAATGCACCACTGTCTTCACTTCATCAGAGGTGAATTTTCATCCTTTTTCCTGGTAATGTCCCCAGTACTGGCCCTTGAGAATTCCAGAAAACTTTACAAACACCATTTTTCTAGTTGATGGTTGACTTCTGAACTTTTTCTTGGTTGTCAACTGAGGAGGTTTCTTCTATTCCACAGTGTGTTCACTCTCAGGCTTCTAGTGATGAACCCA
Organism: Chrysochloris asiatica; assembly: GCF_000296735.1. NCBI lineage: Eukaryota > Metazoa > Chordata > Mammalia > Afrosoricida > Chrysochloridae > Chrysochloris > Chrysochloris asiatica. The sequence continues at coordinate 2,132,223 of NW_006408660.1, forward strand.
TGTCTTGCCATCTACCTCGAGTACCACTCCAAATTTTGTTTGCAGCTGATCAAATGCTTCTGCTTATGCTCTTACATGAGTTGTTTCGGTAGCCATCTTGCACAAACTTTTTGAAACCAAAGCCTGTCGTGGATTATTTTATAGGCAGAGCCGTGGCCAATGCGCCACATAGTGTCACTTGTCTGTTCGACAGGAACATTTCAATATAACCAGGAGTGAGGACCATTTTTACTCACCCATTTCTGGTCTTAATTTTCTGCCTTTCTAATTGCTGTTTTTGTATGATTTCCAATTTTTCATTTGCTCTTGTAGTGTTTTCCTTGATTTCTTTTGCAGCTTTCTCAATCTTTTCCCTCTGCTGAAGGTTCCTAAATATATCATTTAAAAAATCCTTACGACGTAGTTCCAATACCATTTTTGGTATTATGTTTCTGACTCTATAGTTATCTCAGATACACCGTTTAGTTGGTGATTGTGATCTAAGCTGGAATACTACACCTGCATCCAGAAGAAGCAAGGGTGATATGTCTGGTGCCTGACCCCAGGAATGCCCTTGGCTCCCTGGAGGACCCAGGAACAAGAGAAAACTGTACCTCACTTCCCACCAACCTGCAGATGTGCCTGTGCCTCCAGGCCACTGTAATGACACCCACCTGTGAATGCGTGACAGTCTACCCTCTTGCTGATGTGTTTAGCTTCCTCTCTCCTGAAGTTCATGTTCCAGGATCAACATCCGTATCTGTTTCATTTCATCTCCCTTGTCCTCGCTGTAGGGGGTCTGCTCGGCCCATCTGCCTACCCCATTATCCTGCCCCAGAAGCCTCCACATTTATAAATTCACTGTTATTGTTTGCTATTTCTTGTTTTCCTCTACTCCTGGTTCTAACTCTGAAAAACTGGAAGGAATTAATACTAGAGATTTAAGTGTTGAATGAATGGGGAGGAAAAGCATCCTTCTTAGTCAACAAACCAAACTTGTCAAAGCACCACCACTGTGAAGTATACAGCGGCTTCTCCATTTGCACAAAGTCTTTAAACAGTCTCTCTCCAGGAATCGCAGAGCCCATTTCTAACTAACCCTTGCATGTTGTGGGGTGGGGGCAGGCTTGTCCACATCCACCTTGACGATGCAGACTGTTGTGGTACACGTAACAGCTTCCTTCCTTCTGGGTGAGGTACCATCCCTAAATTTAAGTGTGGACTCTCTCCCAGGTGTCAGTCCGAATGAAGTCCTGACGGAGGAGATGTCTTAACCTTTCCCATTGTCATTTTTGCTCTGAGGAAAGCACCCAGAAGTTGGGTTTGGATCCATTTAGCCATACCTTCAAGGGAATGTTTCCAGAAGCTCTAGGACAAGAGTCACATCTGAAGAAACAGACCGGTAGTATCTTGCATCTGTCAGCCAGGAGTGGGCCCAAGCCTAAACCCAGTGTCTCCACTGCCCCGTGGCACTATATACTGTGGGTTACATTCTCTACCTCCATCAAACTGCCCCTGAGACCATAAGTATTACGCCTGGCCTGAGAGTAAGTTAATGAAGTTTCCCAAAGTCACAAACTTTGCTTTCCAAAACTGAGTTTACAAACATCAAAGTATTCAGTGACTTTCTGAGGATTCGTTAGGTTCCGGTTGGTGAGTCTCAGCCCCTTTATTAAGTTAGCGGTAACTTTTAGGCTAGTGGGTTTTGTGTCCTTCAGTAAGCCAGACAAACACTTCTGTTAACTTCCTTTCAGGCCATGTGTAAGCTTACAGGAAATTCCTCTTTTGCATGCTTACAGCCATGTGGAGGTGGTAGACAGCAGGAGCTCCACCTTACTCACTGTGGGTTTAAGTGTAGCGAGACAGGTTCATGACATACATGACCATGGAGCTAGCAGCCCCGCACAAACCAGGGTGGGGGCTTTCCTTCCTGCACAGCCATCACCACAGTCAGGTTGATTCCCACAAGAAAATGGAGCTCCATTACTCTTGACATGGAAGCTGTTCCAATGTAATAAAAGCTTACCTTTTACCAAATCTTAGGCCAGTGCTTTGACTTGATGGTTCTTGAATATAAATACTGTGTCCTGATAACAGCACTGTCAGCCAAGTCATGGCTTAGCAAAAACTGCAAGTGCAAGGTTGGAGGAAAAGGGAAAGTAGAGAGCGCTGCCATTCTCACCCACGTTTACCCTTCACACATGCTTTCCCATTCTTTCAGAAAGAAAACATCAAAACTGATGATTCACTTTAATGTCCTCAAACAGTTCTGTCCTAACTACAGGGTTGATATTTAAAAACAAACAGTACCAAAATATTTATGAAACATTTTGTTAGCCACTTTGCTTCACACTCAAACCCAAATAGTCTTCTATAAAACAAAAGCATCTACCAGAGACCTGGTTTTAGGTTCAGTCGTGAGTTTTAAGGTTTTATTGCAGGCTTTCTGCTGGATACAAAATAAAGGCATACAACTGTCACAGGTAGGGCAATACATACAAAGTCTAAGCTGTAAAAACCATTTCAAAATATAAACTCGTTTTCTGGAATACATGGTGTCCAAGGTTGTCCCTATTAATTAATACCTTTGGTATAAAATGGTAACGTTTTCCTGAACAAGCAGACAAAACACATCCTCTACCATACACACATACTCATCCTTGTAACTACTGTACCTAGACTAGTTTCAGCCACCCAGGAGTCACAGCTCTCTCTGTTCCTTCCCAGGCACACGGGACTGGGAGGTAGGTAGCCAAGAGCGCCTGTCCACCACAGTTTGGTGCAGACAATGAGCTCCAGCGTGGGCCCCTTGTGCCCCACACACACACGTCCCCCATCATAAGTCACACATACATAGTCCTTAAACCATGACCACGAATCTGACCCAAGCATATCTGCACATCCTCTATAACCAGTTTGCTGGCAGTCACACTCTACCTTGTAAGGATAAGCGGAGACGTGAAGACAGGAAGTATGATCAGGTGCTGGCTGAGCTTAGGCAAGCGCCCTGGGTCTATTATGAATGGCAACCCTGCCGGAGGTAGGCACGGTCTGGGGTCCTGAGTCATATCCAAGCAAAGAGCAGGGCTTCTACTTGCTGCAATGGGCCCAGCTTAACAGGAAGAGGTTGAAAAGGAACGGACCGTGTGGAGCAGTAGCTTGTGGGTCCCCATAACTTGGTCAGGCACCCTTCCTGGAAAGGGGCAGGAGTCATTACCAGGGCTGTGCCCCAAGTGGATGTGTGGGGGTTCCAGCAAGTAACAGACCAAAGATGAATTGAGGCAGCCACAGAGACTTACTTGCCTGTCACCAGAGCTACGCATCCCAAACAAACAGAAGGCGAGCAGTTGAAAGAAGGCGAGCAGTTGAGAGGTGCACTTGATTAATCCCAGCTCCACTGCCACCTGCGGCACTTGTTGATCAGCACACTGTCTGGAGACCACTTGGCAGAATGGGTTGGTGAACAGTGCACAGGAGCTGGGATGCGGGAACGGAACGGTTAGGAGCTAGGAGGCTGACTCCTGTGCTGGCTGCCAACTGCAGACCCCCCTCTTGGAATGATCACACTAACTCCTCAGGGAGCTCCCAAGGAGTCCAAACAGATAATCAACACCCACCAAAATAAATACTGCACACCTAAGTTCTCACAGACACTTCACACCCATTCATACTTTTCTCTGAGAACCAAGAAAGCCTGGCTCCAGGACTTGATGCATTCTCACAAGAGCAGAGACCTCGGACACAGCTTGTTCAACATCAGGGTACATTCACCTTGGGAAAAACAGACTTCACTTGTCAAGAAATATCAAAATCATCATCTGGTTTGTTATGAAAGGAGGAGGAAGTGCCGGGAGCCTGCAGATGACCGAGGACAGCCTGGCAGGGAGGAGAGGATGTGGAGGGTGGGTGGGCAGCATAGGCCACATTGGCCTGCTCACTGATGGAGGTGAGCTCGGTCGTCTGGGCGCTTGATGTGGATCCGCCGCACACGCTCAATCCGTTCCCGCTCCCGCTCCTCATCCTCGTCCAAATGGTGGGAGCGCCCGGCAGCACCCCCAGTGGCCTCAAGGAGTGCATTGTCAGGTCCCCGGCCATCCTGGGCCTCATACAGCAAAATATTCAGGGTCTCCTCATAAATTCGGGCTTCAGGGAACTCCACCTGTATTCCCACAAAGCACAGAACAGGTATGTCAGTATTCTCGCTCTCGCACATGCACATACACACATATGTATCCCACTACCTCTGCTCTGGTAGCATAGTGGTTACAAGTGGGGCTGCCAACCTCAAGGTCAGCAGTTCAAAATGACCAGTGGTTCCGTGGGAGAAAGATGAGGCGTTCTGCTCCCGTAAAGATGTATAGCCTCGGGAACCGACTCCACAATACTTAACAACCACCACCTCTGCCATCATCCCCAGGATAGTCAGGCTAAACCCAAGCCTGGAGGTTCCAATAAGACTGTCATGTTAAATTTTAATGGACAACACTTAGCCACGGCCCTAGTGGGATCTAATGAAAGATCTCCCTTTCCTCCCTTCCAGAAGGCAATTCCTCCCACTCTACCCCAACGGAGCAGAACTGCTACCACAGGGCTTCCCAAGCTGTCATCTGCATGGAAGAAGCCCTGATGGGGTAGTGGTTAAGCATAAAGTTTACAGTGTTAGAGACTCTATGGGCAGTTCCACTGGCACATAGGGTCAGTCATAAGTCAGAACTGACGACAGCAGTGGGTTTGGGTTTTGGGTGGTGGTTGTTGATGGACATTTGGGTCAGTTACAGTTTTTAGCTGCAAACAGAGCAGCAGCCTTGCACATCAGTACTTCTACATCTTAAGGCATTCTGGTTTACAAAGGACAGGCTGGGGACACTCATGACACAGAGAGAACCCCTCCCACGTGTCTGCAGGGCTGTCTCTGTGTGCCACCCAGCCTTCAGGGTTAAGGGGCAGTGAACAAGAGACTGCACAGGTGGATCCCAGACTGTAGAGTTGCTTTTACAGGGCAGGATTCCAGCAGAAATGGAGTGAACATACTCTACCCGCCTTCCCCAAGGAAGCAACAAAACCGTCATCAACTAAGGTCGGATGTATACCGTCATCAACTAAGGACTCAAAGTCACAGTGGCAAACAGAGTAGGGAAAAGAAACAAAATTTGAATGCTGAACCTGTGCCGGTGCTTGCCCTTTTCTCCTCACCAGTAAGTAGCCTCAAGCCTGACCTCAATGGCCTCCTGAAGCTTCATAACAACCGGGACAGACCGCTTTAGAGAAAACCTGCTAGTAGTACGTACGTACGTCGTATGTTCACATGCAGTTTTTCTTTCATTTCCCAAGTAACCTTGAAACAGCATGGCGGCCACTGGAACCTGCAGGAACCCAACTCTGAGCGGCAGTGTCCTTTCTGACTAGAAGAGCTGTTTCAACAAGACGGGCTAACCCTGTGGCTTTCTTGTCTCTGTGCTGCTTGGTCCCAGTCCAGGCCGTCACAGAAATGTGTCTCAGAGTGGAGTAACCGAAGCCCCCAGGAAACCCAAAACACCACAGGATGAGCACTAGGAAGTGATAAGGTTGTGTGTGAATGCCTGAAATCACTCTCCATCTGCATGATCTGACCCTAGAGAGAAACCACAGATTTTAAGAAGGGAACAATGAGACAGGCTACCACCCAGGATGCAAGCTAGCCACAGGGTGGCACACATGGGGAAGAGATCAGAAGGCTATGAAACATGAACTGTCACTGGAACAAAGACGACAGAAAGGTGGCTAGAATCTGCAGCCTAAACCCAACTGGGTCATTTTACCTGTTTAAAACTAAAATCTCAAAGTTCTTTGTAGCTTTACAATAAGACCTTATTCTTAAAAATCCAAAATGTCCAAGTTACAATCATAAACTCCTCAATGTATGAAGACCCAGCAAAATTGCCCTTCGCAAGGAAACCCAATCAACTGACACTGATGATGAGATGACAATGCTAGGGCTGCCTGTCAAAGACCCAAAGCGTTATGATCCATGTTCCAGCAAGGCCAAACACACTGCCCAGAAGGAAAAGGACAGAAAAGGTTCAGAATAGCAAAATACAGTCATAAAAATGGGAAGCGGAAGGGATCCCAAACACTGGAAGGGCTCAATACATAATAGAGAAGACAGGGGAAAGAGTCTATGAATCTGGAGATCGATGATCCAATCTGAAGATCAGGGATATGTGTATGGGGGGTATGGGAGAGATTAATAAAGGGCAGAATTCTGTGCTTAATTATTGCCTCATCATTAATAAACCAGTATTCAGAAATAAATGGATGTGTATTAAGCATTTGCCTAAACTTGAATTTCAACAAGTCACTCCCTTTCCAATTTAACAAGACAGTGAAACGATGAATGAGCATAGCTCCAGAGGTCTAGGCTAAAAGGAAGGAAGGAGGCAGTCATCCCCAACACCAACTCCTGAGAAGGCCCTAATCATATGCTTCCCCAAAAGAATAGGAAGAAGTGTCACTCATCTATGCCAAGAAATTTGGAAGACAGCTACCTGGCTAACTGATTATAAAAGACCTATATCGTGTTGTTTGTTGTTTAGGTGCCATCGAGTCGGTAGAGACCTTATGCACAGCAGAATGAAATACTTCCCGATCCTGGGCCAACCTCACCACTGTTGCCATGCTTGAGTCCATCCATGCTGCCACTTGGCTAATCCATCTCGTTGGGGGGTCTTCCTCTTTTTCTCTTGACTCTCCACCTTACCAAACATGATATCCTCCAGTGACTGGTCCCTGCTGACAATATGTCTGAAGTATGAGATGAAGTTTGGCTATCCTGGCCTCCAAGAAGCACTCTGGCTGCACTTCTTCCAAAACAGATCTACTGGTTCTTTTGGCAGTCCATGACACTCAATCTTCTCCTCCAACACCACAACTCAAAGACATCAATTCTTCTCACTGTCCAGCTTTCGCATCCATATGAGGTTATTGAAAATACCAAGGCTTGGATCAGGCGCACCTTAGTGCTCAAGCTGATATCTCTGCTCTTCAACACTTCAAAAAGGTCTTGTGCAGCAGATTTGCCTAATGCAATACGTTGTTTGATTCTTGACTGCTGCTTCCTTGCGTGTTGACAGTTTATCCTAGAAGAATAAAGTTCTTGACAACTTCAATCTTTTCTCCATTGATAAGAATGTTGTTTATTGGTCCAGTGGTGAGGATTTTTTTCTTTACATTGAGATGTAATCCATACCGAAGGCTGTGCTCTTTGATCTTCATCAGTAAATGTTTTAAGTCCTTTTCACTTTCAGCAAGCAAGGTTGTATCATTGGCATATAGCAGGTTGTTAATGAGTCTTCCTCCAATCCTGATGCCACGTTTTTCTTCATAGAACCCGGCTTCTTGTAATATTTGCTCAGCATACAGGTTGAATAAATATGGTGAAAGCATACAACCTTGTCCCACACCTTTTTAAATTTTAAATCATTCAGTGTTCCCATGTATTGTTTGAACAACTGCTTCTTGGTCCAGGTACAGATTCCTCATGAGAACGTAGAAATCATTAGAACAGTATCATTAAAATCACATACAAGTAACATTTTACCTAAAACTCAAATACGGCTGTGACAGACATCGACATGGAACTGCCAGAAATTCAATCAAGCCAGATTCATACGAGGATTTGGAATGAGTGGTATCATTGTTGATGTCAGAGGGATTATGGCTGAAAGCAGATGATACCAGAAAGATGTTAACTTGTGCTTTATTGATTATGCAAAGGTTTTCTGTTGTGAGGGCCATGACAAACTATGGACAACATTGCACAAAGAAAGGATATTCCAGAACACTTTATTGTGCTCATAAAGAACCTGTACATAGACCAAGAAACAAGTATTTGAGTAGAACTAAGAGATACTGAAGGGTCTAAAAATAAAAAACGGTGTGCGCCAGGGTTGTATTCTTTCACCATATTTATTCAATCTGTACACTGAGCAAATAATCCAAGAAGCTGGATTGTGTGAAGAATGTGGCATCAGGACTGAAGGAAGACTCATTAACAACCTGTGATATGCAGATGATACAACCTTGCTTGCTGAAAGTGAAGATCAGAGACTACAGCCTTCAAATGTACAGAAAACAAAAATTATCACCACTGGACCCATAACATCATGGTAAGTGGAGAAAAGACTGATGCTGTCAGAGACTTCATTTTACCTGGATCCACAATTAACACTCATGGAAGCAGCAGTCAAGAAATCAATGTGTTACATCAGGCAAATCTGCAATATAAGACCTTTTAAAGTGTTCATGCGCAAAGATAACAGTTTGAGATCTAAAGGTGCACCTGACCCAAGGCATGGTATTTTTAATTACCTCACATGCGTGTGAAAGTTGGACAATTAATAAGGAAGACTGTAGAAGAACTGATAAGTTAAGGTGTTGGCAAAGAATACTGAAGTACCAAGGACTGCCAAAAGAACAAACAAATCTGTGTTGGAAAAAGTACAGCCAGAATGTTTCTTAGAAGCCAGGATGGTGAGATTTCATCTCTCATACTTCTGATATATTTTCAGGAGGGACCAGTCCCTGGAAAAGGACATCATACTTTGTGAAGTAGAGGGTCAGAGAAAAAGAGGGAGTTCCCCCCAAAGACACAGACTGACACAGTGGCAGCAGCAATGGACTCAAGTGTGGTAAAAATGAGGCTGGCGCAGGACTGGGCAGTGAGTGTTTCGTTCTCTTGTGCATAGAGTCACTGTGAGTCAGAGCCAAACTGACAGTGTAACAAACAAAAACTCACTAATCCACAGGAACACTAACATGAACTAATCACAGCAAGAGGAACAAACACTTCTGTTTCCCCTGTTCTCTTACAAAAAAACAAACCTCAGTGTTTTTCTCTTTCTGGCTACCTTAAAACAATCTGTACATATCTTTTAGGATATGCTCTGGACACAATAAAATTAACCTTATGACTGTTTAGGAAAGAATAGTGGGTAGACACTGGATAAATGTGGCGATGAGTTGCTGGTTTTAAAGCTGGGAGAAGGGGGATTCTAGAACACTTCACAATGCTCATGCAGAATTTATACACAAACCATGAGGCAGTTTTTGGAATAGAACAAGGGGACACTCAGTGGTTTAAAACCAGGAAAGGTGTGCATTTGTGTTGTATCCTATCACCACACTTACTCAATCTAAGAAACTGAATGGTATGACGATGAGTCAAAATTATCTCCACCCTGGTAATATTAAAACACCCGTCTATGTCCATGGCTAATAACAAGATTGAAATGATTCTGTCGAATAAACAAACAGTGGATTAAGTGACAAATCATTTTGTAAATCAGTATGGTTCTGCCTATGAAATAACCCACAACAGACTTGGGTTTTGAAAAGTTTGTGAAAGAAGATGGGTACCAAAACAACTTCTTGTTGTTAAGTGCCATCAAGTCGATCCCAACCCATAGCATCCCTGTACAGGGTTTCTGATGAGCGGCTGGTGAGCTTGAAACGCCAACCGTGCAGTTCAAATGGCTTTGCAGTCTGGCGCATTAACCCACAGCGACACACCAGGACTCTGAAAAAACTCATGGAAGATCATAAATAGAAGTGTTTGGACAGCTGCAAACAAAATTTGGACTGATACTCAGAGGAGGTAAAAGTTTCTTTAAAAAGAATTGTTACTGGTAACAAGACATGGATTCATCACTAAGAGTCGGAGCATAAATGGCAGAGTATGGAATGGAAACATTACCAGCTGCCGACCAAGAAAAAGTTAAAAAAATCAACCATCAGCTGGAAGATTGATGCTTATAAATTTTCTGGTATCCTCAAGGGCCAGTATTGGAACACTATCAGGAAAAAGGTACAACAATCAACAGTGCTCCACGTGCTCACTGAAGAGCTGATGCCTAACTATGGATTAAATGCAGAGGACTGCTATTCAAGGGCGTTGTGATCTTGTATAACAATGCACGTCTGCACTCTGCCCACACTGTTGACACTCTGCAAAAAGTTTCTTCTGAGGTGTTAAAACATCCTTCCTATAGTACTGATCTTGCTCCATCAGACTTTCACCAGTTTGATCCCCTGAAACTAGCCCTTCGAGGATGAAGATTCATCTCTAATGAAGAAGTGAAGACAGTGGTGTATTGGTGCCTCACAGCTCAGACTTAGATACTTTTAAATAAGGGAATGCAAATGCTTGTTGACAGATTGACAAAGTGTATTGAAATGCAAGGATATTATGTTGAAAAATTATGTATTTAAAAGTTGATTAAATTCTACAGCCTGAATGCAAACAATTTTGGACTCACACTTGTATGAATAAAAATGCAGCACTAAGATTGCTGACCTGGGCAAATCTGCAAATGATTTTTTTAAAGTATTCAAAAGCAAAGATGTCACTTTGAGGATTAATATGTACCTGATCCAGTCATGGTATTTTCAATTGCCTCATATGCATGTGAAAATTAAACAGAGAATTGTTGTTGTTGTGGTTATGTGCCGTGGAGTCAGTTCCGACTCATAGCGACCCTGTACAGAGAATTAGGAAGACCAAAAAGGAATCAGTGCATTTGAATTATGGTGTTGGCAAAGAATATTCAAAGTACCACAGACTGCCAGAAGAATAAACAAATCTGTGTTGGAAGAAGTGCAGCTAGAATGCCCCTTAGAAGCCAGGATGGCGAGTGTTTCTTTGTCTCCTGCACTTGGGACATGTTGTCAAGAGAGAAAATCATCATGCTTAATAAAATAGAGGTTCAGCGAGAAAGACAAAGATCCTCAACTAGATGGACTGACATAGTGATTTCAACAATGGACCTACACATAATCGCGAGTATGGTGTAAGACCAAACAGTGTTTCCCTGTGTTTTGCATATAAGGGCCGCCATGAGCTGAAACCAACTTGATGGCACCTAACAACCAACAAAGCTGGAAGATCACACTACTACCCCAGAAAAGCATATGATGTAAAATTTCATCAAGACTCTAGTTTCTATTGTGGTCTGTTATTTCCTTTGTGCTGCTAGGACTAGCTCCAGAGTCACACATAACTGGGTCTCCAGAGTTGCAAGACACTTACACATTGTTAGCTGCTAATGAGACCGTGTATGAAAATCTGTCTGAGGTGTGTCCCTAGTGATCACATTTCCCTTAAACAGGGTGAGAGGGAAATGACATGATATGGCATTGTGTATGGCAAGATAAATACACGATTTTACATTTCCACCAGCAGATATGTGGCTTTCTAGGAGATCTTTTGACTTTTAGGAGTATGTGGCTCCAAATTAAGAACTTGGGGAATTGCAAACACTGAGATGAAATGAAGTTTCTGATTTGTTGACTATAAAACTGATGCTCTTATCTGTAAACCTTTACTCAATTCACAAAAAAATAAGTTTCAAAAATTAAAAATTGCATGGTGGCAGCCATCAGGGGAATGGTCAAGTCTATTAGGCTTGGAGAGGATGATGAAAAGACAGACCCAAATAGTTTAGATGAGTGAAGGAATCGGTGTCCTCTGAAAGAAGCAAAGGGCCTAGTGAGGGTGGATATCAGCTGCAGCTCCATGGGTTAGAGATGGAAAAGATGGCAAGCAAGCAGGTCATGACTACAAAGTCACCGTGAAGATCTGGAAGGCAGTACTGTTCCTCTGATGAGAGGACCAGATGGGCAATGCTGGAGGGAAACAAGCCCTGGGTAGAGGTGGGTACAGGAAGTGTCAGAAGGATCACAGGCAGTGGAAATGCTGGCAGTGAGGATACATCTAAATCAGTATTTATGGCAAAGGAAGACTGATGTATAGCATGACCGACTGTACATGCCGTTCATTAAGTAAAATGGAAAATATCATTTTGCTTTTCTAAGACCAAATCTCTGCCAAGAAATTTGGAAGACAACTGTCTGGCCGACTGATTGGAAGAGATCAATGTTTGTGCCCATTCCAAAGAGAGGTGACCCAACAGA
>NW_006408660.1:2145392-2162413 GCF_000296735.1 Chrysochloris asiatica
GACTCGATGGCACCTGACAAGACCTACTTGTGGATCTTTCCACATACTCAAAAGGCAATGAATATTCAACAATGAGGCAAGTATTTTTAAAGCTTTCACTCCTAACTTTACTTTCCACCACCTGACTGTCAAATTTTGTCATGCTTGAATGTGGTGGCTTGAGTGTTACTATAATACTAGAAGCTATGTCACCAGTATTTTAAACACCAGCAGGGTCACCCAGGGTGGGCAGGTTTCAGTAGAGCTTTACAACAGAGACAGAAGAAAGGCCTGGTGATCTACTTCCAATTATTAGCCAATGAAAACCCTCTGAGTCACAGTACTGTACAATATAGTGCAGGACAATAAGCCACCTAGGTTAAAAGCTTTGCTAATGGACCCAAACACATCCACAGTTTTGAAGACGGTAAATATTTCACTCTACTATAAATAGGGTTGCCATGAGTCACAGCCACCTCAACATTAAGTAAACACTGGAAATGTATTTTGCTAAAGTGGAAAGAAAAGTAACACAAGTACAAGTACATAGTCTAGAACAGCCTTCAAAGCTCTTACCTTAGTCTGCTTCTTCTCAGTGGCATAGACAATGGAGGTACAACAGACTTCCGAAATCTTGCGGCCCTGCCCGTAAAATGACCAGCAGCAGATTTCATCCCCAATGACATCCTTTATGAACAGGACCCTCCCGTTAAAGCGCAGAGATAGCTTATCAAAGAGTTCAATGTTTTTCAACATGTTGTCGTCAGAATTACTGTAAGAAAAACAAGTGTAAGGTGAGTAATATGTGCTTTGACATGCAGGGCCCTTCAGGCTCTCACAATCCTATGAGAGAGGCACTGCAGCCATCAGTATTCAGAGAAGGCAAGCGAGGGTCATAAAAATGAGGCAACTGCCTGAAGCCAAAAGGAATAAACAGCAGAGCTGGGTCTCCAAAATGAGCACTCTGGCTCCCAAGCCCAGGCTCCGAGCCAGTATGCTCCAGTGCCTGCTCTGCTGGGCCCTGCAGTAACCAGCTGGGACAGCCGACAGCACAGGGTCTCTTCCCAGGGGTCTGCATGTGGTGCTGAAGGATCAGCACTGGACTGCTCATCACCACCAGCCACGCCTAAGAAGTCCTACAAAGGATCACTGAGTCACAATCAACTCAACAGCAATGAACAACAACTTCCCAGGGCAGCTGGTGGGGAACACGGAGTAGAGAGGCCTACTCAGCCACATGAGTGGGCAGAATAGAGACTCATATCCTAGGTCAGTTTATGGGTAGTGAGGAAACTCATTAAATACTTCATCCTCTCCTAGCCCAAGTTCTGAATTTACAGCCACACGCTCCCCAGAGACGAAGGCCTTCTAGAAGCCTGCATACACTGTTGGTGGGCATATAAATTTGTGTACCCACTTTTGAACACTGGCAGTTTCTCAAAGAATCAAACACTGTGCTACCATTGTTGTTGTTAAGTGCCTATGTATAACAGAACGAAACACTGCCAGGTCCTGTGCCATCCTCACAACTGCTGCTATACTTGAGCTCATATGTTATTACTGTATGGCCCAGCAATTCCACTTCTAAGTAGATTCTCAAGAGAAATGAAAATATGTCTTCACAAAAACATGTACAGGTATGTTAAAGCAGCATTATTCACAATACCAAAAGATGGAAACAAGAATGCATCCAAACAGTGGATGGGTAACTAGAATATTGTATGTCCAGACAATGGAATATTATTCAGTCATAAAAAGGGAATGAAGTATTCTGATTTAAGCTTTAACTTGGAGGAACCATGAAGACATGCTGAGTAAAAGAAGCTGACAAAAGGCTACATACTGGCTGGTTCCATTCTGATGAAATGTCTGGCATATAAAGACAGGAAGTATGCTCATGGTTGCTGAGGAAATGGTGAGTGACTACTAACGAGGACAGCACTTCTTCCTGGGGTACTTTAAAAGGGTACACTTTTTATTATGACATGCGGATTACACCTTAATAAAGATACATAAATCAATATCTTAATTTTTTTGCCTGTTTGTTGTTAAGTGCTGTTGAGTCAGTTTCGAATCACACCAACCCTGTATAGGGTTTCTGAAGAGCAGCTAGTTAATGAACCGCTGATCCTGCGATTCAAACCGAACTCACGGTTCAGTGCATTATTCTGCAGCACCACACAAGGATGCCATAACAGCTTAATAAATACATATAAATAAAAGCCTTCTAGAGGTGCAGGGTGGCCACCCCTCGGCTGAAGGGAGCAAGCACTGAGGGTTTTCTGGAGAGTGCCTTACCTGGTATATGAGTATTTGTTATTACTTCTGTTGTAGAGCAGCTTCACAGCTGGCTGTGGGGGTTTAAATAAAGAAGAGAGTTACCTGGTGTGCAGAACAGTAAGCACTGGCTTCCCACAAGCTGGGCCCTCACCCGAGGCAGCAGACAGGGCTGGAGAAAGGGACTGTGTGAATCTACTCTCACCTCCTCCCCAGGCTTGGCCCAGACAATTACAGAAATTTTCACTTTAAAACTTACTCAGTAGAATCTCCATCACTTCTAGTAACAAAAGAAATCCCACAAGGGTGTCTCCAACTTACCTTATTTGAAGTTGCGATAAGTTTTTGTTCTTCCTTGGAGGAGGTGATGACAGGCACTTTGCAGAAAGGCTCGTATGTGTCTTTGTTCTGCTGGAACAAAACATACATTCAGTCTTGGAGGCCTGCCCAGCACCAGGTTTTAGAGCTGCCTACAGGGGAGAGAGACTGGTGAGGGGAGATCGACAGTCCTGGCTGGGAGGAGAGGATTCTTGCCACCAATGCATTCAGATGGGGAAGGTCAGAATTTGAGTCTTCCATGGAGTCTGCTTTCTAGCTAGGGCTGTGAGGGGCCAGGATGCTCATAGTAACAATGACTACATATTCTTCATATCCCAGGAAAGTCAGTCAAAAAGTAAATCCTAAATATGTTCGGTGAAACATGACTGAATCAAAAGCTCCTAAAGCCACTACAATCTCAGCAGAAAGAGAGAGAAAAGACTGGAATAGAAAAACAGGAGCAGCGGCATCTGCAGACATATGACGCCAACAACTCGAGGCTGGAAAGCAGATCCAGGAAGATGACAGATAACCAAGTAGACAGAAAAAGCTGAAGCCAAAGCTGGTAAATGAGAATGCATACAGGAGCAGCTCAGGAACTTCGGACTACCGGGGGTAGGGATAGATAGACCCTCTGTACCGGGCAGAATAAAGGAGCACTGTCCTTGAGTGTCTGCACAGGAGGATAGGGCCATGGTGCTATTCAGAAAACTAATGTCTACAACTGGTGAGACCTCTCTCCATATAACCACCCAAGTCCCCAACTCAAATCCCAGAATGTAGCCAGCCCGTAGTATACATATCAGGGGGAAAAAAAGCTAAGGATTCCTCTGTGGGAACCGACCTGTCCCCCCAAATCTCGGAGTCTAACATCTGGGGTCCTCCATTGAAAAAAAAAAAAGGTTTCTCATCTAACAACAAAGGCTGCTGACAGCAAGGCCCACCCATACACACACATCTTTCTAGAGCACCTTACTCCATGATGCCAACAGAAAGCTAAGGATCATCCAATTATGTGTGCTGAAATCAAATCAGAGAAAAAGTAAGGCGAAGAATCAGAAAATGAAGGAAGCAGACGAAAACTTAAAATCATTATCACCAGACAAGAGATGACACTGTGCCCTATAAAACAGGACTCACATGCTATGTAAGAATGAACATTCCGAGAACAAGCCAAAGCTTTTGGAAATTATAAATACGATAGTAGAAATGAAAGATTCAGAGAATGACTGAAGAAAAGCTTCCAAGAAAGTTAGAACAGAAAGATAAATCAATAGAAACTGGAAGGAAACTAAACTAGATTCTTTCAGGCCAGGAGGTCTAACTCCAGAGTAACAGAAACTGCAGCAGAAGAACCCAGAGGGCACATCTCCAAGACAAAAACGAAATGCAGAGGATCCCTGATGGGTCTGAACTCAGCAGCAGGAGGATTTGCTTTTCTACCTGACAAGCTGTGGTTGAATGAATGATATGAACTTAGACACCAACCCTGGAGAAGTACATGCTGCGTGGTAAAGCAGAGTGTGAGTGGAAAAGATGGACTGACATGGTGGCTTCAACAATGGGCTCAAACAACGATGACTGTGAGGATGGCGCAAGACCAGGCAACATTTCCTTCTGTCATATGTGGGTTTTACTATGAGTCACAGGTGTCTTAAAGGCACCTAACAATAACAACTTAGAAAACCAATCAAGAAAGTAATGGATTTAACTATGGCAATGAAACGATATATGATATAGAATGAATGTAAAACCAATGGTCTCTCATGTAAACTATCACATAATTCACAATAAAACATTTATTTTTTTTAAAAAAAGAAGAAAGTAATAGAAGCCATCATTAACTCTGACAAAACTAAACAGCTAAGCATGGAAGAAAATAATCATGGTGGTTCAATTGTCAACAACATTTACACTTCATGTACTGATTTAACAAAACTATAAGTTCTGGTAGCAAAGTGGTTACGAGTAGGTCTGCTAACCTCAAGGTCAGCAGTTTGAAACTACCAGCGAATCTGCGGGAGAAAGATGAGGGTTTCTGCTCCCATAGAGATTTATAGCCTCAGAAACCCTATGCAGGGTCACGATGAGTCAGAACTGACTCCACGGCACACCACCACCACCAGCATGATAACTATAGTGGAAGAATGGGAGAGGAAATATGTGCCTATAAGTCAGGTGGTAGTTGGGTAGTGGTAGCGTGTGAGCTGAATTCTAATTTTTGATGATTCTAAACATGGTATTTTCAATAACCTCATATGGATGCGAAAGCTGGACAGTGAATAAGGAAGATCGTAGAAGAATTCGTTCCTTTTAATTGTGGTATTGGAGGAGAATACTAAAAGTGCCATGGGCTGCCAAAAGAACCAACAGATCTGTTTTGGAAGAACTGCAGCCGGAGTAGTGCTCCTTTGAGGCCAAGATGGCTAAACTTCGTCTCTCATACTTTGGACATATTGTCAGG
Organism: Chrysochloris asiatica; assembly: GCF_000296735.1. Taxonomy (NCBI): domain Eukaryota; kingdom Metazoa; phylum Chordata; class Mammalia; order Afrosoricida; family Chrysochloridae; genus Chrysochloris; species Chrysochloris asiatica. Next base: position 2,150,431 of record NW_006408660.1, read on the forward strand.
ATAGAAAAGTCGCTGGAGAGGGATATCATATTTGGTAAGGTGGAGGGTCAGAGAAAAAGAGGAAGACCCCCAACAAGATGGATTGGCCAAGTCAATGGACTCAAGCATGGCAACAGTAGTAAGGTTGGCCCAGGATTGCAGTGTTGGTTCTTTTGGCAGCCCGTGGCACTTTTAGATTTGCAGAGATGGACTGGCCAGGTGGCAGCATTGATGGACTCAAGTGTGGCAGCACTAGTGAGGTTGGCCCAGGATTGGACACTGTTTCGTTCTGCTGTGCACAGGGTCACTATGAGTCGGTTTCGAATCGATGGCATCTGACAACAACAACAACAACCACAGATAAAAGTAATAAACAGAAGTCAATAAACAGCAGGATAAACAAGTTACACAGTAACAGTAAACAGTAGAAATGAGGCTGTGAGAATTGAAAGAAGTGGGGAGAGGGGGCACAGTGGTGACTTGTGATTACAACTTTGTAGTATTAAGACTTCTTAAATGATAGACGTGCATTTCTTTAATGAGCATAAAATGAAATAAAAATAAAGTGAATGCTGCATTGGATTTACATTGAGCCCCCAGGCTCTCAGGATGTGGGTAGTTGTGTGGAAACACCGTGGGTACTGCTGTAGTGGAGAGCAGAAACAGTGGTTTGGGGAGACACAAACAAGAGCCTCACACATACAGATCAAAGTCCTTGGGCAACTATACAGGACTCTTCTGATTCTTTGACATGTAGGAACTAGCATGAAGTTAACGTCCACCAGCTTCATCTATCACTTAACTTGACCCCAATGGTCCTGCCTCAGGTCCAGACTAATCTCTCCGGTGCAGGTGAGGGATGGGGGACAGAGAGATGAAACTGGCTTCCCCACAATGGAGACTCCTGGAGAGATTGTGCACATTACCGAGGTAAGACTAGAAAGGGGATCAGGTTTTACCCACCATGGCTGACTACTTAAGGGGTATAATGTACCCACCATGAGCTGACCCAACACCACAGGAACTGACCCCGTGAGAGCGAGGTCAGGTCACTGGAAGCCTCTTAGGATTCACTCTGCACAAAGGGGAACTCAGTGACTCTCACAACATCTTGGTGTGGTAGGAACTGCTCCCCTTGTATAGATGAGGAAAATACGGAAGGCTGGTGGATTTGGCGGCCCACCCCATGTGGAAACAAAGGGAGATGCCTACTTGTAAGGCTGCCTGGCACTCTTCCACCAGGCCTTGCACCAGGTAATATTTGGCTTCTGCCAGCAGCTCCTCGATCTCCCGGCGGCTCTCGGGCAGGGGGACTGCCCCATCACGAAGGTAGTTCAGTATTGTACCGAAGTGCTTCCCACACCGGTCAATGAGGATCCAGCCTGGAAGGGAAGAAGGAGGGGCTAAGTCATAAGGGTGCTGCTCCCCTGGGAGGTGCTGAGCAGAACCTTAGAGGCAGTAGTGGCTTACCCACCACAAAGGACTGCCCAGGACCTGCCCAGGCAGCAATGCCACACCTCCAGCCTATTGGCTGGACACAGTCACAACCCTTGACTCCTATGGTGTCTTGGGTCTGTGGATACCAGAGATCTAGTACTCTCAAAAATCCCTTAGACAAAAATATCCCAAGAAGGACCCAATGACCCATACCCAGATAAATTAGGTGCAAATAACCACACCCCAACAATACGGGAAAGGTTTACACAGTAAAAACATCTATTTCCTCTTTCTACAATGCTCTGTCCAGACTCATGTAGTGGAGCCATGCCTACATAAGAGCGCTGGTTCCCAAGGTGTTCTTCTGAGACCAGCAGCACCGCTACTTACTGCCTAGTCATGCCAACTGTGATAAAACAGTGAACAAGACAGAAACTGCCCTCCACCAGTTTTGTTGAATACGGGGAGAAGAACCTCGCTGCATCAGATATGGGAGAATGCAAAAACTGCTGACCAGGACAGGACCAGCACAGTAACAAATCCTTACAGGGATGCCAAGAAAGCTACACATTCTGCTTCTCAATGTCCTTGCTAGTTGTGACTTTGCTAACAGTTCATCATTTGAAATTTCGAAATTTCTCTACTGAAACGCAAATGCCCTTAGAAGTATTTGGAGGTTGGGAAATAGGACTGAAGCCTTGAAAGAGGGAGGAGGCAGGGAAAGGGAGGTAGGAATGGAGCGAAAATCAACTCTCTCTGGATAGAAAATGTGAAGCACTAGAAAAAAAAGAGAGTTAAGTGCTGGCCTTCCCAACCAGCTGGGCAACCCCAGGTGAGGGCCTTCCCTGTTGTAAATGAGTCTCCTGTTGTGAATGAGTCTCCTGTCACACTTTACAGAGGCGCTCATACCAATGCACAGGGTACTAGAAGGTTTAACCAGCTATCAGGAATTTCATGGCCCCACTATCTACTGCTCACAGGTGAGAGGAAAAAAACAAAAACAAAACCAAACCCTAACCCACAGCCAGTGAGAACTTCTGCCTATGACAAGGCCCATGTTAGACAGAGTGGAACTACTCTATAGGATCTTTTCTTGGGGCTGTCACCTTTACAGGAAGCAGACTGCCAGGCCCTATTTCCACTCCCAACACCACTCTGCTCTGCCCAGAGGTGTCCTCACATCTCCGGGCACTGGAATAGCAGCAGAGCTCACAAAAACCATGGGCAAATCGAAGGCACACGGAAACATTAGTCCAGTGGACTAATGAACCACACAAACCTCAGCTTCTATGACCCTAGAGCCACAAGAACTAGATGGTGCTCGGTTACCATGACCAACTTACTCTGAAAGGGATCACACTGGAAGATCCTGTAGAGTGGGAGAAAAACATGGGACAAAACTCAAAATCATAAAAAAAAAAAAAAAAAAAGCCCAGGCTTACTGGTTGGCTAGAGACTATGGGCCTTAGTCACCCTTCTGGACTAGAAATGAACTCACCCCGGCTCAATTTTCAGTCAAACAATAGGGGAACAGTAACATTACGGAGGTCCACACAGCTTAGAATAATCAACCATTTGAGAAAAAAAGGCAGCATTTACCCAAGGACAAAGCTCAGAAGCATTAGGAAAGGAGGGAGAGTGCCTGTGGTCCATGGGCCTTTTGTAAGAAGTTTGGCTTTGATCCTCAAGATCCTCCACTTCATATTTCCCCATTTCAGTGGAAATCCTGGTGTGCTAACCCCAACTTCAGTGGTTCAAACCCACTATGCAGCTCCTCAGAAATCCTATATAGGGTGGATATGAGTTGGAATCGACTCAAGGGCAATCACCAACATGGTTCCCTGTGGGGTTTCTGAGGCTGCAGGTGAAAAACTCTTAACTCCCAAAGAGTAGCTGGGGGCTCTGGTGGTTAGCAGTCCCACTTGTAACCCACTACATCACTAGAGTTCATGTGCTCTATAGTGGGTATGGTCCTGAGTACAGCAGGGAAAATCCCCAAGCAGGCAAACACAATGCAAAATGTGAATCAAAGCCTGGTTTCATGGAAGGAAGAGTCTTCATAAGTTTGGTAAATCATATCACTTCTGACTGATCTTGTGGATTTTCTTTCTTCCCCATTCTTTCTACGTTATGCTTAGACCCAGCTACCATTACTGAATATGTTCATCGAAGACTCAGTAGATAGATCCTGATCAAATGTAGGAAAAATGTAGAACAAAATTTCAAATTAAGTATCCAGGTCTATGGTGATCCCATCCTGAATGTGGTTAATCTCATCTGATCTTGGAAGCTAAGCAGGGTCTGTAGTAATTAAGTGGGAGAAGAATACTGAAAGTATTCCGGACTGCCAAAGGAACAGACAAATCTATCTTGGAGGAAATATAGCCAGAAGAATGCTTGAAGCTAGGATGGACAAACTTTGTCTCTCATGATACACTGAACATGTTGTCAGGAAGGATTAGTCCCTAAGAAAGACATCATGCTTGGAAAAAATGGAGGCTCAGAGAAAAAGAAGAAAATCCCCAATGAAATGGACTGACACAGGCTCAAACATAACAACAAATGTACAAATGATGATGCAGGACGAGAAGTGTTTCGTTCCATTGTGCACAGGATCGCTAGGAGTCAGAACCAACTGGACGAGCACCTAACAGCAATCTAGAATCCGGTGATAATCACTACATCTTAAACTGAAACAAACTATCCCCTGAAGTCATCTTTAAACCCAACACCAGTATAGGTCAATTAGCAAACACAGTTTGCCTTAAATAGTGTGCTTCTTTAAAAAGCTGTTGATCTGAGGTCAAAATGACAGCACAGCACAGAGGAGACATTTAGGAGGTAGTGAGTCTACGATGATGGGGATGAATGATTGGGGTGGAGATGACAAGAATGACAGCTGACAGCAGTGTGAAGAATGTAGCCATTGTCACAGAATTGTACAGGGAGAAATTGTTGAATGAATGGATGTTTTGCTGTGTATTTATTTTCACCCAAAAGAAAATACAAAAAAGGAAAAATATCCCTTCAATTGCTTTCAGAACTCAGGTGCCTACAGAGACCAGAGGCACACAGCCTACAACCATGCGAGGGGCAGGGTTGAGGAGACTGGCTTACCTACAGCATGTGCCTAGGCAGGAATGTGAGTCCAGTGCTGCTTAAAAAAACCTGTTGCCGGTCAAGGTGATTCCAACTCTTAGCACCCCTATAGTGCTGTCAATTGGGTTCTGACCCACAGAAACCCTGTATAGGGTTTCCAGGGATGACTGGTTGGTTTGAACCGCCAACCTTACCGTGAGCAGTCCAATGCTTACCCTAGAGCACCACACCAGGACTCCATAGTGTTGCTTGTTGCTGTGAGGCGCCACTGAGTTGGCTCTGAGGCTGAACAGAACAAAAACACTGTCTGGTCCTACAGCATCCTTACAATTGTTGCTCAGTGCAGTCTAGTTTAGTTTCTGGTTTTGCAGGTAAAGCTGGAAATCCAGATTTTTATGTGGTAAACTGACCTCCCAAAAAAAGATTTTAATCTAAAAAACTGTCTTTAACCCACCATGGGGCAAATAAAGCATACGTGCAGATTCAATTAGGCCTCTGGGACACAAACTTTTCTTCCAAAGAGCTCAAAGTCTTCCCAACAATTTTTATATGGGGAGGCTCATTCCCCTATATTTTCCACAGATTAAAACAGAGACTCAAAGAGGTTGTTACAACTCCAAGTGAAGCAAGCAGGACTCGACCACAAAGCCCACAAAAGTAAGGAACTTGTGGGAAAACTCTTTTGACCAGAATTTTGAAGAAAATTAGAAGATCAGTTTTTAAGGGAAGGGAAGCATCAACCATATCACCTGGTCATTGAGCTCAGCTGCTGGGAAAGAGTGGGGGCCCTTGAAACCAATTATCCCAGTGACTACCCTGACTTTCCATAAACGAACAAGCGGACTCATGATACTGGGCTCCAGCTCAATAATGCAATCAGGAAATGCTTGAGGCGAAGGAATCATACTTTGGACAAATAAGGGCAAAGGAGCCAGGCGCACTGCCCATGAGGTTTTCGTTAGCATTCTGATGTTAAAATATTTGAGTTGCTTTCAAAGCAGGAATCTATCCCTTTGAAATAGTTCATCTGCCTACCAGGGAGAAAAGCAAATGGAAGTCAAGCAGCTCCTTTCATGTGGTAGTATCTTTTCTGCTTGCCTTGGAACACACTGGCTATTTAGGACCACGAAAATGATCAACCAATAGCATTACTATCAGAAATAAGCAAAATTTTGCTGATGGTAATTCAGAGAAAGTAGCTTAAACAGAACAAGGATATACTGCATGGCTTTAAAATCAATCTGTATGTTGAGCAAATAATCTAAGAACCTGGATTGTATAAGAAGACCATGGCATCAGGATTAGAGGAAGACTCATTAACCACCTGCAATATGCAGATGGCACACTCTCGCTGAAAATGATGACTTGAAGCATTTACTGATGAAGATCAAAGACTACAATCTTCAGTAAAGACTTTCACACCTCAACGTAAAGAAAACAAAAATCCTCAAAACTAGTACAATAAACAACATCATGATAAAGATTAAAGTTCTCAAGAATTACATTTTACTTGGCTCCACAATCAGTACCCACTGAAGCGGCTACAAAATGTTAAAATGTTATGTTAAGCATCGTTGAGTCTCAGTATGCGGTTTCCAAGGAGCAGCTGGTGAACTTGAACCAAAGGCCTCCCAATTCAAGTGGGCTTTGCAGTCCAGCGCATTAACCAACAGAACCACAAAGAACTCTTTAGAGTCAAAAAGCAAAGATGTCACTTTGATGATAAAGACATAATTGACCCAAGCCATACGTTTACAAGTCACATCATATGCAGGGGAAAACTGGATAACTAATAAGAAAGATCAAAGAAGAATTGGTAGATTTGAATTATTAAGTGAAGAATATTAAACACATCAAGGATTGCCAGAAGAAAACTAAATCTGTCTGGAAAGAAATATATTCAAAATGCTTCTTTGAAGTGAGGATGGCAAGACTTTGTCTCTTGTACACTACACATGTTATCAGGAGGGACCAGTTCCTAACAAGGTAATCATGCTTGGTAAAGTAGAGCATCAGCGAAAAAGAGGAAAACCCTCAATAAGATGGAACGGCACAGTGGCCGCAATATGGGCTTGAACATAGCAATGACTGTGGTCATGGCACAGAAACACTTCCATAAATGTCAATAGTGTTGCTACCTCATGGCAGAGTCACGGTGCAAGTACAGGTCTGTCTGACCCCAACACCTGTGTTCTTCTGTTTAGAAACCACAGGCACATAGTACAAACCTTACACTTTAAACGGGCAAAAGGACATGGAAGGAAAAGGGAGAAGGTTCTGTCCACACTGGAACCCAAGTCCACTCCCAAGAAGCAACAACTTTCTCTAAAAGCAAGCACTTGTAGAGATTTCTAGCTGCTACACAATACACAAACTGTTCTGTGCCTTTGTTAAATCCTTTGTTCTCTAACCACCAGGCTATTCTGCAGGAGTCCCATATCTGGTGGGATTGTATTTGGCATTTCTGCCTGCTTTTAGCAAATTAAGAAAGTCACTGGGTAGTTCAAATAGTTTGACAAGGTTGGTGATTTGAACCCATCCAGTAACAACACGGAACAAAGGCCAGGCTATGTGCTTCCAGAATGATCGCTGCCAAGAAAACTCTCCAGAGCTTACTTAGCTTGCCTTGGTAATATGCATGTGATGGCCATGAGTTAGAACCAACTCGTGGTTGTTTTGGTAGCAAATTTCACTGCAGATGACAGGCTTCCTCAGTGGGGTGAAGTGTAGGATTCCAGAAGTCCATTCCCATCTGTAGACCTAAGGGTATGCTTCAAGCAACATTTAGGCCATGGGTCAATTGGGGCTGTTCTGCCTGGCAGAGTGGTTGGTTAGAAGACACCCTGATCTGACAGCCCAAGCCCCCCAATGTCCCCCTGAGGGCTTCAGCATGCAGGAGGCAGCTAAACCAGAAGACTGTCACACTCAGGCAATCTGACTTAGGAGCTGACTACCTGCATCCAACTAAAACAGCAGAAGGAAAAAGCAGCAACCTGGGTACAGTGGCTTCACCTTTTCTAACTCGGTAGCTTTTGAAAAAAAGCACTTCACCTTATGAAATGTAACAGTACCTACCCTTCAAAGTGCTGTGATGAGAACTAAATGAAATAGACCTATAAAAGGACACACTGCGAACCTCTCAGTAGTGATAAGGTCGTGAAGGAGGTGCTCTGAGGACATGGAAATAGAGTCTAGGTTTGGAGGATCAAAACTGTACCGCTTTCTCTGGAGATAGCAATGGGGATTTCCCATGTCACACTGGGGAAAGGAAATCCCTTAGTGGACTTGAGGACACGCAAGTGGTCCCCCTGCCACTACTGGTACCCTCCTTCCAGTGACCATGGAGACACAAGGACTGTCAATGAGCAGGGGCTTCCCCTTAGCTTTCAAACTACTTCACTGCTCTTCCTGAGCCCCGCCAGAGACTGGATTGTTGTTAAGTGCCATCAAGTTGGTTCCGACACATAGTGACCCTGTATAATAGTTTCAGAGGAGTGGTTGGTGAGCTTGAACTGCTGACGTGTGGTTCACAGTCCAGTGCTTACCCTACAGCGTCACACCAGGAGACCTTAGAGACTGGGGAGGGTGGAAGAAAACCACATAATCTCAGAGAAAGTCTGTTTCCTTCTGCAGCAGGGGTGCTATTGTCTTGATTTCCACAAAGACTCCAGGGCAGGGCTGGGTGTGGCCCAGAAAATGAGATCCTCCCCTTCATACAAAGCTCACCAGCTCAGAGATAACAGGGCTGGGGTTCTGGCCTCACTCATAGCAGCGCAGTTAGGTCTGAACCCTGAGTTCACAGGAAGCCCAAGGAGGCGGAGGTCTGCAGCTGTGCAGCCTGGCATTCTCCAGGATACACACAGAGGAACACGCCCTAATTAGAGGACAGCCCAACCTTTCAGCCCTTTAAAGATTGGATTATGAACTGTGCCACACCAGGCTCCAAACAAACCAAACCCATTCATAGGACAGGGCAGAACTGCCCTATAGTGCTTCCAAGGCTGCAGGATGAACACTGGGCTGGTAATAACAAGGCTGGCAGTTCAATCCCAGCAGCCACTCTCAGAAGCCCTACACAGAGTCACTGTGAGTCAGGACCAACTCAATCACACTCAACAATCTTTACAGAAGCAGGCTGTCACATCTTTTCCCCAAGAATAGTTTGTGGGTTCGAGCTGCCAACCTTTCAGTTAAGCACTGCACCCATCAGGGCTTCCTTCCTTACATCACTCAGAGCCCTAATTCTGTAACATCCCTGAAAAGGCAAGGGCTTCTGCACAGGAGGTCAAATCTCAAAAGCACATGTGGTAGGGCCAAGGCCAGGCCAGGCTGTGAACAGGTCTAGTCTGAAGGTGCCCCAGGCAAGGACTGAAGGATGGGCCACTTTTTAAACCTCATGTGACTACGCTGTCAACCCAGACAAGTAAGAACAAAGCCCTATGCCAGGTGCTCTTTGGCTCTTCCAGGTAGGTAGGAAGTAGTTACAGCAAAACCACTTCACACAATTCGCCTTTCACTAATATGCCTTTCCACCAAAAGGAAACAAACTGCGAAGACTTGTCTGTACACACCAACTATTCACCATATGCCTGCAATCCATCATTGTCCACATTTTACAAAAGAAAACAGCACACCAAAGGTTAAACAACTTGGTTAGGCCACAAGAAACTAAAGGGTGAGCTGAGATTTTGGACAAGGCTACCCCCATGCCCATCTCTTTCAGACTAAACATGGTCTCTCTGAGTGTCCAATCGCTCCCTAAGAGCCTATCCCCTGAACTAGGCTGGGGGTCTACACTACAAGCATATCACCAGCACGTGGCACTTAATTAAGCTTACCTTCACTGTCGGTGAGCACCTCCATGCGCCCACTGAACATGGCCTTCAGCATGGTGTCCTGTTTGGTCAGTGTCTGCATGGTGGTGTAGTACAGGGCCCCACCCACGTTCAGCTTCACGTACTTGGAACTAGGGCTCGTGCCCTTGAAGGCAGTGGTGCGGGTAGCAGCTGCGGGCACCGCTGAGCTCACCACACTTTCTCCTGACATCTCTTCCTGCCAGTGGAGAGGACAGAGTCACGACACCAGGCTCAGAGCCCCAAAGCTTACCTCTTTCCATCTGTGGGCAGAATCTGACCTAGTCATGCATCTTGCTTGGTCCACATACAATTGCATTTAAAACTTAAAAGTTTATTCCCTAAATTGACAACTCTGGTGATTTCACAGACAAATCTGGATTTCTGGTTTGTCTCGAAATCAGAGGTCAAGGTTGGTCAGCACAGCAACAATTGGTGATGGGGGACAAAGGGACTGGCTGCCCCCTGGAGAGGTAAACATGCTCTCCAGTTTGCTCTACCACCTTAGACAGCCTAAGATGCTGGCCTTGCCTGCTGCCCTTTGGGCAGGCGTTTGCCACAAACTCTTGTGATACAAGGACTTGCTTTCTACTCAACACCCACATAAAGGAACTCCTTGGCTGCATCCCAAAGCAGCACTGTCCGGGTCTCTTCACATGCCCTTATTGCCATGTGTCACCTCTCAGCTGAATTGTTGTTCAAAGAGCAACCCTGCATAGTTTCCAAGGAGCAGCTGGTGAGCTTGAACAGCCAACCTTGTGTTTCAAACCAACTTTGCAGTCCAGCACGTTAACCCACAGCACCACACCCCAGCTGAATTATAGGTGGTCATATAGGATCGCAACTACAATGACCAACGTTGTATGGGGAGCATGTTATTTGTGAGGACTAAACACCAGACTCAGAAACTCTTGGATTCGAGTTATTGCAAAATTTGATACCTCCTGTCTAAGCACTGTCCAAAACAGCAAGATCCTAAGAGATGCCCTAAGAGCACTGCCAACTTTCATGTCAACTGAAGAATGAGAGAAGGCATCTGATGTACACACACCCTAGGAAAGAGACATGGCATATATACTAAAAAAAAAAAAAAAAATTATTTGAGGGAATAGGTAAAATTATACACCTGAAGATGTGCAAGAGTGTGATGAATCTTTACGGATTCTAGGGCACATACTGGGAATGAGAAAAGTAGCCCCTGGCAGCCAGGAAGTAGGCCTTGGTGTTCCCACCAAACAGAAAGGACTTCACATAAATCACCAATCAGATAAAGCTGCTCGGTGACTGTGATGGATCAAGACAAAGACAGGGTCCACTTGGTGATCAAATCTCCCCATATTCGTACTCCGTGCTTCTCCAGTCGACTTGAACTCACAATAGCCCTTTAGGACAGAGTACTGCTCCATAGGTTTTCCAAGACTGCAGATATTCATAGGAGATTAGTACATCCTCCTCCCGAGGGGCAGCTGGTGGGTTCAAACCACTGACCTGTGGCCAGCATCTGAGCTTTAACCACTGCATCACCGGGCTGCTTCCCTCATCAAATCAGACAAAAACAATAACACTGTCTAATACACAAACATTCTCCTATCCTGGTTAATATGCATGGCGATTATTTCTTTACTAATAATAGCTTTAGCCTCTCGTCTTCCTGAAGCAGTCCCTGATTGGTGTAAATGGTTAAAGCACTCAACTTCTAACCAAAACGTTAGTGGTACCTCAGAAGATAGGCCTGGCAATCTGCTTCCAAAAGGTCACAAACTTTAAAACCTGTGGAGCAGTTCTACTCTACACACAGGGTCATCAGTCAGAATCAACTCAACAGCAACTAGCAATAGCAGCCCTCTTCCTGCCTTCAAGACAGAAATCATCAAGATACCAAAACACAGAACCGCTTCTGCTTTCAGAAAGTATCCAATACAACCAACTCAAGCCCAAACCCTATTATAAATCCTTCCTAACACCGTTTCTAAAGAGCTCTGGTAGTGTACTGGTTACGAATTGGGCTGTGAACCTTAAGGTCAGCAGTTCGAAACTACCAGCAGCTCTGCACGAGAAAGATGAGGCTTTCTGCTTCCGTAAAGATTTACAGCCTCGGAAACCCTGCACAGGGTCGCTATGGGTCAGAACCGACTCAACAGCACTTAACAACAACAACACCTTATGTGGAGTCCTGATGTGGCGCTATAGGATAAGCACTCAACTATAAAGTTGGTGTGAACTGCAAGGTCTGGAGTTCAAACTCATCAGGCACTCCTTGAAATCCTATGCAGGGTCACTAGAGTTGGAACCAACTCCACAGCACCAACAGCACCCTTTCTGGAGTCCTGCTGTGGCACTGTAGGATAAGCACTGTACTGTTAGTCGCAAGATCGAAGGTTCATACCCACCAGCCACTCCTTGGAAACCCTGTATAGGGTACCCTTACTGTAAGTTGGAACTGAATGGACACACTTACACAACAATAACAACATATAACACACACCCTTTCTAAGATACTGTTTCCCATGTACTGTGTCCTCCCTGAAGGCAACAAGTAAACCCCACAACTGTCTGACTACAGGCTGTGCTCCTGCTGAATTTGGACTGCAGGACACAGGCAACATAAAGCTGGG